>NC_139042.1:203439208-203486321 GCF_965140915.1 Aythya marila | reverse complement strand
GCTCAGGTTCCCTGGAGACATAAGATCGCAAGAGAGCCCTGGTTTACTTTTTATAACAGAAGACTTTGTATCTTGCACATTTGAGAAGTGAAAGAACACAAGCATTACAAGCAAAAAATGGAGGGTAAATATAAAGAACATAATACTTAAAATGCAAAAAATGTCATAACTTTTAAGCTACTACTAAAATTTAGGAGCTCATACCTTCTGAATATACTAAGTTGATAACAATAAATTCTTTTTTGTGATGGCAAAAATATTTTTTCCTTGACAAATATCCCTGGCTTATAGCAGAGATTTATTTGTAAAGTGGTTTCATAATATCTCCAAAATACAGTATTTTGCTGCTTAAATTTATAAGCACTGTGTGATTTATTGCTGGGGAAAGAGATCACAGTTTAATTATTTTTTTTTTTTTTTAAATAAGAAAATGCTATATTTGTAACAACAAAAACAAAATCTTCATTCAAAGCTCTTTAAGAATGAGTTGTCATTTCAACTAATACATTAAAACTAAAGCAGAGGTATATGATTTGGGTTTGGGGTCCACAGCTAATTTAATCCTCTATATTTAGTTTAGAAACACAGCATTATCAGCTTGATTTACACATTATTCCTCCTGCTGCAGTGCAAATGAATCCCTGCCAGCAGACCAATGCTCATGAATGAGATGACGACAATTAACCAATCTGCCCCATACAAAAACCAAACCCGAAACTGCCTTCAAAAAATGCCCACATCTTTAGGAACTCTGAGCAAATTCAATATGAATTCCCTCTGACTTTCCCTTCCTTCTAGAAACTGCAGACTTTTTCTTAAATGTCTATTGTCTTACCTCTGCCAAAACTCAACAAAAATTAGCTTGTTCAATGCCCAATACCTGTAACTCTAGAATATGTTCCAAGAACAATAATCAGCAAGTAGTAGTTTTCATTCCTACATTGCTCAGAAATTAAGCAGGAATATGTATGCAGGGGAGAAATGGGAAAGGTGTTTATGTCTGTGTTTTTAAGTAATCAAAACTGTAATTACATTACAACACAGTTCTGAATTTGCTTATTTTACTCTTATGTCATTGCCACAATTTCAGCAGGGTTATCCCAAATTTATGCCAGCATAAATGACAGAAGAAACCTGGTGCTGTCTGTGCATGTAGTGTGTATATGCACCATCTTTTTCTCCTTCTATATCTCTTTGTCTCTCTCTCTCACACACATACATACACACACCTATTTTCTCACCCTGTTTAATGTTTTCATATGCAAAATGTCGGCTCTGCCTCTATTATACCAGTTCTACTATCATAATGAAAAATAAGAACATTGACATCAGACTACTACATATAAACACAAAATAAAAAGGTGTATTTACAGACATTCAGTCCTCAGGATGCAAACATACCTACTACTACACGAAAACACAGCATATGGCAACTTAACAGGAAATAAAAACAATTTTCTGTTAGTAGAAAGAGAGAAGCCACCACACTTCATCTATTTCTCTCTCTGTAGGAAGGTTAAAAGAGATGAATAAAGCTGCTATGTAGAGTTATAGATTAAGAGACTCCAATGGGAAATTTTCATCTTCCATTTAGAATATAGAAGAGAAATGGCCAGATATATTGATCCTTTCTGTCTCAGGACAGAGTCTTTCTGTGGCTGAGGGTGCAACACATTCCCCAGAGAACCAAGGAAAACAATTTCCAAAAGCATGTGGTAGAAATAGCACCCCGAGTTTGAATTTCCAATCTATGTAGGATTGTGCAAGAGCAGAAGAGCCCTTGAGCCATGAGAAAAACAAGCCATACCTCTTCCATTAATTCATAATGGTCCGTCCCTTCTTCAGCAGCTCTAAAGACCAAGTCTGTTCTTCACTTATGGCCCACATCCTACAATTTAGTGCCCATGCAGAAGAGGGTATCTTGACCCCCAGAAAACAAAGGTTTCCACCCTTTGGTTATATTTTAATTGAAAAACTTCTGCCTCTTTGCTTCCGGTATATTCAGGGTGTTTAGATATCTTTTCCACTTGGCTAAGATTTCTATGATATTAAAGTCTCTAAATCCATACTAACCAGATATGTGACTGCCCTGATTTTTGAAAGTAGGAGTTCTCCCTGAGACTCAATCCACTTTGATAGGGGTCAGTAATTATGAAGCTTTACTATGAGATTTTAGGAGTTTATTTTCAGAAATCCAGCCTGAGCCTGGTTCTGCTTCCAGGGAGCCTCATGGATCTTCATTTAAACAGGAGCAGCTTTGGGGCCTAAATAAAATTCGATCATCAAGGCCAGTAGATACCCACAACAAATCCGAGCTGACAGCTGTTTTCTCCAGGGCTAAATTTGTACCAAAGAGTTTAGGAAACATAAGCAACTAATCATCTCATCCTGAGAGAAATTAGTCAAGTATGAAAGGATTAAAGGGACCCTGAAAACTGAGAGGAAAAGTAAAGAAGCTTTTCATAAAACATCTTTTTTAATACTCAGTAGAGTTTTCCTCAGTAGGAAATTTTGTCCAGTCATATTAAAGTCACTATCTGTTCTGCCAGCAGTGCATTGCTGCTGTAAAGAAAGGTAAATCTTTCTTGCTGCTCTGGAACAAATGTGTTTGGGGGAAGATCCATACAACTTCCCTTCACTTCCTTAGCCAGGTCAGTGCTATGATTTGACTATTATTTGACTGTTATTTAGTCTCCCTCAGTGCCAGAGGAGACACAGAAATACCCTTAAACTTCAGAGTCTTCATTGTCATTCTTTTTACCTTATTTATTTATTTTCAACAGAGTCCTTTCTCCACGATGTAACTTCTCAGAAAATGAATACCAGTGCTAGGTGATATCTTGGTGATATCTTACTTCTCTGGGTGGGGAGCTAAATTTCAGGAAATTATTGTATTAACCTAAATTATTGTATTATTTTATTAACCTAAAGTCTTTGGAATGGTAGGGCATGGTAGCAGAGAGATCTACAACACTCCTCCTGGCATAAAGGTCTAGTTAAAAACATCATTTATTAGATCACAAGGGCCAAAGTCATCATTGCACAACAGTCATGGCCACATGGCAACAACGTGTAAATTAAAGGTGCTCTGTGGGATGGGGCTGTTGATATCAGGTTGCATTCTGCATTTGCACATAAGCTTTTAAAAAGGAGTGGTCAAAACCTGATATGTGCAGGTCATGCTCTTCCCAGATAAACTTTACCTTCCAAGATATAGCTCAGTTCACAATATGACAAACACTGGGGCTATGAAGATGGTGAAGGGTCTAGAGGGGAAAATATGTGAGGAGCGGCTGAGGAACCTTGGTGTGTTCAGCCCCGAGCAGAGCAGGCCAAGGGGAGGCCTCATGGCGGCCTGCAGCTCCCTCACGAGGGGAGCGGAGGGGCAGGCGCTGAGCTCTGCTCTCTGGGGACAGCGACAAGACCCGAGGGAACGGCATGGAGCTGGGACAGGGGAGGGTCAGGCTGGGGGTTAGGGAAAGGTTCTGCACCCAGAGGTGGTGAGGCACTAGGACAGCCTCCCAGGGATGGGAGTGGTCATGGCACCAAGCCTTCTGGCATTCAAGAAGCATTTGGACACCACTCTCAGACACAAGGAATGATTTTGGGTGGTCCTGTGTGGACCCAGGAGTTGGACTTGATGATCCTTGTGGGTCCTTTCCAGCTCAGTATGTTCCATAATTCAATAATTCTAATGTTAGGAGAGTCATGGAGAAAAAGAAGAGACCAAAAGCAGAGGTCAAGGATCATTGGTGTTCGTGCAACTTAACAGTCATACCACCCAGAATGAGTTACCTCGTTTTGATTTTCCATGGACTTCAGTAGAAATGAAGCAAAATTAACATTATTCAGCAGCACATACCAATATTGCAAAAGGAACATATTTTGTCCAGTATATAAACTCTCAGAACCATTTTACAACATAATTGTGCATAACTTTAAAGCATAACCAGTTCCACCAAGACAGGGGCAGTATGGCAAGCAAATTTGTTCTGGTGATGTGACAAAGGTAATGCGAAGAGGATGTGAGTTTTTTAAATCTCCTTTATATCTTACTACCCTTCTTGAGTGTAGGAGCTATGCTCACCCACTGTTGCATGTCCCTGGGCTGCAAGTGCCAGCACAGTTATTGCACAAGGACTCTCAGCTGATAAGGCCTCTTTTCTGACCCCAGTCAGCCCAGTGTGAGATGTGGCTTTACATTGGATGAGAGATTTTTGTTGGAGTGAACTGCAATCAGTTTAGGATTAATGTTGCCAAGAACTGAGATGTCAACCTTACAACACAATTGGAAGAGACATTCAGTAGCAGTACAGGCTGCAGAGCATTTTGGCACATCATGATTGCTTAGGTCAGGCACGAAGATCAGTTTGTCCATTGTGAATGCTACAAAGGTTGTGGGAAAGGCTTCTAACTCCAAGCCTTTAGTGTTGATTTTTTTTCAAATTTTGTATTGAAGCGAGAAGTAATTTAGTCTGTAGCCATGCTCCATCTTCTCCATCAATATGCTTTCCTAACTTTTAAATGGCTTGCTCTGTAGCCTGAATAATATTCTTGCTCTGGCTTGAGATCAGAGGGTCACTTCAGCAGAGACACAATACAGAAATTTCTCCCTGAAAGACTCCAGGCAGATCCTCCCTAATGCCCATCCTGCTGTTTCATTTACCTCTCCCTGCTGTCACAAGAAGCCTGTAGAGATCACACCTGGCATTCAAGAAGCATTTAGAGATGACAATTGGGGTAGCCATGGCCTATGTTCCTGTGTATTCATGGCAAATTGGTCTAGACCATGGTGGCAGATAGTGCTGAAGGATACATGGGAAAAAAAAAAAAAAAAAAAAAAAAAAAAAAAAAGCCTTTTCTGCTCATCTTGCAGAAAAAGACTTTGCACAGCTTTCAGGGTTGGAAGAGCGTCAAGAAGAGATGTCAGAATGGAAGGGTGTGAACAACACCTAGTTCCATGGCTGCTTTTTGTTTGTTTAAGAATATAAAGCTTATTAGAGGACTATTGTATTATTAGATAATAAATAATAATTCCTTATTAGAGGAATCTTATTGCACTCCCTCATTCATCTTTTTAGGGCATAAGACAACTGGCAACCTGGAGTCAGGAAGAAACTTTCTCTCCCATCAGTCTCCTGCTGCTTTTTCATGCATCCCTCTGCAGCTGGACATTGGTGTAGACAGGAGTAGATGGACTCCGTGGTATAGTGCAGTGGATAAGTTCCTTAGACAGCTGCAGCTTCCCTCCCTCTGCATTTTCCCTTCTTTTCTCACCATTCTCTTGCTGTCTCTCAAATCTTTTTTCTGAACTGTGCTAGCAGATTCTCATACCTATCTATAGATGGCAGCAACTTTCCAAATCAGTTGCAGATGCTGATTAAACGGGCTGGTCTCTTGCTTCGTAGGGACACAAGTGTTTCATTGCATGAGATAGGTAGCAAACTGTACGTGGATTTAATAGCATGTACCAAAAAGTTCATTCACTCTGTAGAAGGGTGCTTTTCTTTGAGTGTGCTTCTGAAAGGGTTTGCATTGACAGCAGAGATGTGTGGGGATGGAGAAAGCATTTGGGGGAAGCAGGTGGATTCCTTTATTCTGCCATTAGCTGCCAGCTCAGAAATATTGAAAAAATAAAAAAAAAAAAAAAAGAAAAGAAAAAAAAAAGTGCTCCCTGCCTGTAATTGTTGCTGGCTCTTAACATATGTCAGGCTCTTATCATTTCATAGCAGCTGGCAAGTTCATGCAGAACCACCAGGCAGCCCACTGTGGCCAGTAATCAGTTAAGTACAGATGTCCAAATAGATGTAACTTCCATTAAACTTTAAATAAAGATAATTTATGCTGAGTAAACAGACGAGTGAGCACATTTGCCCAAATACAGATGGCACTACCTGATAGCAGTGCATTAGAAGGGTCATTAAACAAGGAGGTTCAATAATGTAATACTCAAAGATGGTCTGCAAGAAAAAAATAGCTGAGATCAGGGGTATAAAGTTTTCCTCCACGTTTTTTTTCTCTTCTTTCTTCTGAATAGTTTGGCAGGTTCAGAGTCTTAATGGGGCAAAAAGGGAAACACTTTCTCCATGAGAGACACCCTTGCACACCCCCAATCCATTTTGAATGAAAAAAAAAAAAAATTCGCTAAACTGTCTACAACAATATTTAAATTAATGGCAAATGGCTGGGGTCAGACACTGACCAACAGGATTTGATGCTGTATTGAAGTTTTCCAGTATAGCGCTTTGTTCAAAACATTTACTTCTTCAGTGTGATTACTTCATTTTATATTTTCTGGCCTCATGCTCATGTCACACCCCAATTCCTGTAGCTGTCAGATTAACACTGCTTTATCAGAAGAAATGCCACTGAATTATAAAACTTCTTTGGCCATTTAACACCTTTATCTCTGCCTTGCCTGTACCAGGATTACTGACACACAGTCATCCTGTCCTTATTCTACTGGAAAACTCCTAAAATGGATATAAAAGAGGACTTTCTAGAAAATATTTTTAACACTTCTTTACTATGTATAAGAAAGCTATGTTTTGTTCGTATAAATCTGTATGTAGGTACAAAAAAAGTTTTTAATCTGTGAAAGACTTTTTTTTTTTTTCCCCCAGTTTTTTATGGACGTGTGAATCTTGCTGATTTCCTCAGTATTAAACACAAGTGAGTCAAGACCCTTGCTCATGTAAGCCCATTTCCAGCACCTGAAATTTGGCCCTTGTATCTGATAACCTCTTGCTGGAAGCAAATACAAAATGATTAACCTTGATGGAAGCGTATCTCCTTAATACAGAATAAACTGGGACCAGATAAAGGGAAATGAATGCCTACCTGAACAGACCAGAGCATTCAGAGCATCTCTTCCTTGTCCATGTTTTTTTTTTTTCTTTTTTTTTTTTCTTTTTTTTCTTTCTGTTCCCACACCCATACACAGAGTGACTCCATCGCAGAGCCAAGGGACCCCACTGATGCCATAGAGTTGACACACAGAGACACGTGTAGGGTCATTCCAGCCTTGGACACACAGAGCTATTAAGACAGCCCCATTCTGAGAGAGGGGACATAGGGTGACAGGCTCTGCTGTGAGGCAGGCTGTGTTAGATCAGCTGCACAGCTTCTGGCCAGCTCAGAGCATGGCCACAGCAACTGAAATCTGATTAGAAAGCAGCATCCTGGGTCTGCCTGTGAAGTACCTAGTGGCTGCATCCTGAGATAGGGCAGGAGCAGGTGGATTGCGCTGACCTAGGCTCAGTTCTCCTAGTCTGTAGCGTTAAGCATGTTCTTTACCCTCCCTTTGTATATGCAGAATAATGGGTGGCTGCTTACCTCCTTGAAGAAAGTGCTACCTTTGACTCAAATGCCAGCACTGACAAGTCCTCGTAGGTAGTTTCTATGACTGCATCTATCCCGGCTCCTTGCACCCAGCTTGTACCAAGATAAATGTCAGAGCTGAGCTCCCAACATCCTGACACTAGTGTAACTGTTTAATATGCTGCTATGGTCTCTGGCACAGGCTCCTGATGAACTGTATGTGCACTCCTTTGGATGTCTGAATTTTCATGCTGGTGCTTGATGTGCAGCTGTAACAACGGCTTGATCCAAAGGAATGAGTGGGAGGGAGCATACCTGTAATCACATTTTGGCTGATCTGGCAATAATAGCGAGTAAAAGGATCTCAAGTGCTTGGCTCTGCTATGGACCAGTCTTATAAGATTCTTAGGTATGAAGGTCAGAAGGGGCTATTGCAATCACTTCAAGCAAGCTTTTGAAGAGGCCAGAGAATCACATACTGCGTGGGATATACATTGAGGTCCAGTCAGGACCAGTCTTCCCCCAGGTCCAGCAGGTTTTCAGACCTCCAGTTTCCTTTCTGAGTCGTTCTTCAAGATGTGAAATCTGGCTCTGGCTTTATGATTTCCTCAGATATGGCAATTATTATTCCCAACCGCTATTACAGTCTTTGTACTTCTCGTCAGCAGTAATTATTTCTACTTCACTATACCCTCAGGGCTCATTTGTACTAGACTTTGTCAAAATATTTCCTTGTTCCTCAAAAAAAGAGATCATGAGATAGCACTTAACCAAGATGTAAGGTGTCCATGTTCTGTAGCCAGCTCTTTCAGTTACCAGCCTTTCCCACCAAGTGATCCACCAGCCAAGTGTGATGTCTTCTTTTCACCACTGTGATTGTTCTCATTCCAAGAATAACCATTGAACAGACAACTGCCCCATTGCTTGCTGTTGGAAAGGTACAGTCAGACTTGGAAGGGAGAACCAGTCAGCTGATCACAATCTTTGTATAGTATTTGAGCTGTAACTAGTTGCCATGGCTTGGTGCAGTGGCCACTATCTCAGCACTATGAGCTGTGTAACTGTGGCTCATGGGGAAGAAACTCAAGGAGACATTGGTGAATTGTTCCTCCCTTTGCTACTGCTAAACACAATGGTAGTTCTGACACCTTAAATCAAAAAAACAAGGACCATCAGCCTCCATGCAACCCTCGGGGCTTGTTGCTGTAACACGTCAATCTAAGGTGATATTTTTAAACTGGTGCACATGTTTATGGGGAAGATGTTGATTTTGGCTATATTTTGATAGTTAATATGGTTTAAATAAAAGCAAGTATGCCTGTGCAGCCTTTTGCATTAAATTAATTTTAAATATTCAGCCTTGTAGAAAAAAAGCCTAGGAGTAGCTGGAAGCAACCACTAAGTCAGGTAAATATCATGGACACAGCTCCATCTCAAGGATGTAAATGAATAGTCACAATGTTGTTTTTTTCTTTTTTTTTTTTTTTTTTTCCTATGTGTTTGTACTGGTCAGGCTCTAGTTTATTTTATTTATTGTTCCAGATGAGAGGCCTAGAAACTAAATATCCTATATCAAAGGAAATATGCCTTTTGTCATTAATAGGGGCAGTGGATCCTGAGGTTAGACCCTTACTTGTTCTGCCAGGATGGGAATCCTTCAATTTTGTTGAAAGGATTCCCATCCTGGGAATACAAAAAATAAGTTTCAGTGTGACCAGATGCCTCAAACCATCCAATTGAATTAAATAGGAGTTCCTTTTGCCAGGGAAATTTTTAGCCCAAATTCTTTTTTTTTTTTTTTATTATTTTTTTTATTTTCATCCCACTGTCTTCAGCACATTGATGGCCCCGATGTTGCTGATAAGAAAATTTTGACTGACACTACCTGTCAGAAAAAGAAATGTTATAAGAAATGGGTTAAACATTTTACTCTCTGAGTGAACGACCATCAGAGTTAGTAGTAACTTATATATTGACGGCAAGAAGCTCTGTGTGAGTGCTCACGAAGCAGACGAAAAGGGCTGATAGACCAGATCAGTCCAACCACAAAGCACGCTTGAAAATGCACATATACACGGCAAGGTAATTCAGCTCCTGCCTTTGGGTAGAATAATTGCTGTGTGAAACATTAGTGTATCAGCATGAATGTTTCATAAGTTTGAATTTATAAAATATTTCTGATTTTCCTGTACACATGCCTTTCAAAGATAACTTTCAAGTGCTTGTTGTATTATGCATCACACTTTTCAAGAGAACAGCATGATTTCCTTGAAGACATATCCGTTTAGAGAGTTGCCATGGCAATTTGTTCCCACCCCCCAAAAATGCTTAAAAACAGATTTTTCCATTGTCTTCTGATTCCTGCAGATTACAACATGCTTCACTTTTCTTTCTTCCCTAGAGTGACTCTAGGTGAGTGCACAGAAAAAAAAGAAATAAAAATCATTTTCCTATTTAAATTACCTTCTGATGGAAGCAGAAAGATTCTTCCTCCAAAGTTTAGTCACAACCAAGACAGAATTCTCTTACTATTTGAAACAATCATTTATTAACATGATATTTTTTAATCCCAGGGGAACCCTGATAAAATTGCCTGAGCAAACATAAAACCTCTTTATACATATGCAAAGTAATTATTAATCCAATTAACCATCTGCATACCAGCATATTTAATTAGTCGTCAGAATTACTCTTTTCCTGCTGTAGTTGAACTAACCACCTCCTTGTGCAATCTGTAAATCTGGCTAAAAAATATTGTTGAGTCTTTTTTTTTTATTTTAATGAAAGATAAGTTTTTGGGGAATTTTTTTTTTTTGCTTTTGCTTTTAAGCAGAGGACCACCTTCTGCTCCCACATTAAAACAACCAAAAATGATGAGTATTATATTGTCAAATGCTATCAAATTATGGTCTAATTTCTGGAGGAAAAAAAAAAAAAAAAAAAAAAAAAAGCAGCAAAAAATATCAATATAGTGATATTTGTATCCCCATTAACTTTTTAACGACAAATATGCTCTTTGATCATTGTTAATTGCTTGGTCCCAGAGCATAATCAGAGAGCATATTTTGACTAGGGAACAGACTGCTTTGCTTGTAAACACTCTTTCTTTCCCTGTTTTTATTGAAAATAAAATAAGAAGCTAATAATCCTAGACAAGTCCATTCCTAGTGCCATTTTATATCAGAAGCTGTGCTGTGTTTTTAAAATAATATTGCTCTTTCACGATTCTTATTTTAATTGCTCTGCCGGGGGGATGGCTCAGAACAAACTATGAGTCCTAATGGTTCTTCTTTGTGCAGAAAATTCTGAATAACTTCAAGGAACCAAAACATGGGAATGGCTTTAACCAGGGCAGCTCCTGGAGGCTGGAGCTCTTTCCACTGATATGAGGAGAAAAAAATGATGTGCAAATAGGAATACACGAATTAGATGGGAGCAGAACAGGGAAAAAGATAAACAGATTAAATCTGTTGCCTTGACACATTGCTCTTGTCACTGAAGGTGACCTGGGGGTATCTGACACATCTTCATGAGGATGGTGTGTTTAGGACCTACAGGAGAACACGTCTTTTTGGGAACCAGGCTGGACACCATAATAAAGGACTCTGGACAGTTATAGTGAGGAAATTGGACTGAATTCTTGGTGCCTACATGCTACACCAGAGGTTTAACCACAAGCTACCCAAGGAGCTCCTAGATAGGTATACCTCCCATCAGGTGTCCAGCAGTGACCTTTCCCTTATGATCTGTGTAATCCTGAGATAAGTGCTCCTGAGCAAGCCATTGTCAGGACTGGCACATTGACCATTCTGTGTGGCTTCCATGCCTTGGTTTGTCTCAGTCCCTGCAGGAGATGTACGACAGATGCCTGCTCAATGGAGCTGGTTACCCAAGCCTGGGCCATTCTCCTTCCCCATCAGAGGAATACAGGAGATGTCCCTGGCTGGGACACTGTATCCAAACAGCATGGGAGCACTGTGTCTGAATGTCACGTGGCCCCCAGAAAATCCAGTTCAACCACCATGAAATCCATGCAAATTTTGGTGCAGAATTCAGGAGGATGTAGCCCGCGTATTAGGAACTGTGGCTAAACCTCAGGCCCCTGTGACATATCATAAGAGTTACAGTAGTTCAGCAGGGGTGCTAGACTCACGGAGTGCAAGGATTAGTGATTTATGGCTCTCTGCAGCTTTTAGACTGTGAGAATTATTTGCTGCTTTCCCTGCCCCCCTCCCATTTGCGCAACTTCAACTATTTCTACTTCACTAAAGCAGTTCCTGCTTCCCTTTGCTATTATGTGTTCTGGAACAATGAACACAATCACCAGTTTCTGAATAGGGTTTTGGTTGCGTGTTTGTACATAGAGGGATTGGAAATAAAAGAATCATTATCTGCTTTCTCTCTACATATATATCTGCCTGTAAATAAGCAGACATCGGATGTCTTGCTTCTTCCCAAGGATGGGTTACAACAGGGCAAACTGGAGTCTGTGGGATTTAATTTTTTGCCTCCTAGATATATCTAGGTTTTAATTAGTAAATAATCTGGCTACAGCATTGATCCCACTGAACCAGACGCAATGTTAATTTTAGTAATGCAGTGTGCATGCAAGTGGAGAGGAGTTTTGAATGCTGATTTCCTCTCTGCTTGCCCTTCTGCTTCACCCCAGTTTGAAAAGAAAAGGCAAAGAGATTTTTATATAAATAAGGATCACCAAACCGGAATGAATTTCAAGCTAAGATAAAAGTTGTTTAAGTGTTAAAAGCAACTTACTTGGTGCAGCACCCAGCCTTGCCATCTGCAATATCCATGCTCTGCTGCTTACAGGCTCTGCGGCTTTTCTCTTTTTGTGGGGCTGCTTCCACTCACACCCAATGGTGCCCTAAGCTGAGCCAGCAAGTACCTAACCTTGGAGAGATGCATAAAAACCTCAGGAATTCAAACTTACCATCACTGGATGCCAGGCCAGTGCTAGGAAAAAGGGGATCAGGATGGCAGCCTGCTCTCTTCCAAAATGGAGTAATGCTGTGTGTCATGAGCTAACCCATCCTCTTCCTCCAGATTACATCGTAGGTGTGAGACAAGAACAGACCAGAGCACACGCACCACTGCATTCATCTTCTCATTTGACCTAAAGATGCCCCAGGAAAAACACAATCCTCTCAATTCTCTCCCTTTGAAGCAAGAAAGCAGAGCAAAAGCAAACAACAAGTTTGTACTTGCCTGTGGATCCCAAAGGAGGCTTAGCTGATCTTCTCTGGAGCTCTCTGAAGATGCCATCACGGGTCTTGTAACTCATGCTGATAGTTCCAATCATGCTAATGAGCCTTGAAGTGATTTTTACTTTTAATTCACCTGATTTCAGCTTCTGACCTTTGAGTGATATCATTCAAGGAGTTTTGCTGAATCAAGCCACCCTTCTGCCGGACAATCAGATGTAATATTGTAGTGCCAAGCACCTTAGGCTGGTATATGATGATTTTCAATTCTTTGATTCCTCCAGCACTGAGTTTTTAGAGATGTTTCACCACCCGAGCTGTCAGAGTAGCATAAAACTAATAACCAGGCTGTATTACATCTTGATGATGTGACAATGGTACTGATGGTGCTTATTCTCAGAGACTACAAGGCAGCATTTCTTTGATTGCTTATGGGAACACTTTACAGCTGAAGTATAATTTCATTTATTAGAGGCAGACAGCTTATAAAAACGTGTGAAACACAACAGGTACCAAAAAGAAAGCTTGGGAGACTAATGAGGCACAGGGCTCATACCTTTAAAGAAAACAAAGGTTTCTACAGGCAAATGGCTGATGCAGTTTGTTTTTTATAGAAGTAAATCAATCAAAACATTCAAACCGTGTTATCCTGCAGAGTTACAGCAAATACATTTCATCTAAAATTATTGATGACTTTGCTTTTAAACAGAGGATAAAACAAGAAGGAAAACAAGGAGAAAAAAAAAAAAAAAAAAAAAAAAAAAAAGTCCTTAAAATTCAAAGAACTATAGCCAGAGTGAAATCCAATCTAGTAGAAGGGTAAAATGTTCACAAGTAAAATAATAATGGTATTGTTATTACAAAATGCCTCTTCCTCAGAACTCTCTCCCACCCTGTCTGAGGGGCTGAATAAAAGCAAAATTTGATGTAAACACACTCCGTGTGCATCCAAGAGTGAACGTGGGAAGAGGGAAAGTACTAGCATGGTGGAAGAGTGACAAAACAGCTCCAAGTGAGCTGCAGAAGGGTTTGCAAGCCCATTTCCCAGATGAATGGTGATCATGGAGCAGAGATCAAGTGAGGAGTACACGTGCTTCATCTCTGAACTAGTGCTGAGAGGAGGCTGAGGACGTGATAATTAGGATCCTGATTAGGAAGAGACTGATTATTCAATAGTAAATGTCCCTATTATATGGCCAAAGCAAGAAGATGAAGAAGGCAAGGGTTGTGAGATGCTTTCAAAATGTTACAATGCACTGGTCATGTGTGTTCAGAGCGATGAAAGGTCTCCAGATCATTTGGAAAGTGCCTGCTGGCTTGCATATTCCAAAATACCTCTACCTGTGCAGGGGACTGCAGTGAGGCACACGGAGTCTGCTGTAACTCCTTGCTGGCTAGCCAACAGGCACCTTAGCACAGTCTGATGTCAAATCTTGGTGGGACTTTAGTGGGCTGTTCTTCTGAATACATATGGGTAGTGTATATAGGGTAATATGGAGACTTCTATAAAGTGAGACACTTAATGTGTATCCTATACAGGTCTTCCTCCAGGCTAGAGATTTTAAACATATATTATTACATGGACGGCCATAAATAAAATTAAAATAAAATAAAATAAAATAAAATAAAATAAAATAAAATAAAATAAAATAAAATAAAATAAAAATAAAATAAAATAAAATAAAATAAAATAAAATAAAATAAAATAAAATAAAATAAAATAAAATAAAATAAAATAAAATAAAATAAAATAAAATAAAATAAAATAAAATCCAGAAGTTACTGGCATTTCATATTTGACCAAGAGAAGTAATGTGTAGTGGTTCTGACCAGGATGCCAAACGTCCAGTAACGTCAAATTCTTCACCACCAATACCACCACCCAAAACCCACCAGAATCCAGCCAGCTTGGAAGGAAAACCATGCAGCTGTGCCCCAATTGAACATGTCTCTCCAGATACTTCCAAGATATCTGTCTGAAAAGCCTGAGCAGCTATCAACACCAATGACGAGTGTCATCTCTTACTTCTGGCTCCATCTCCTAATGTAGTACAGTACTTTGCAATGCCTGAAGTTTGAAGAATTAGGACTTAAAGGACTAAAAGTCCCTTAAAGGACTTTTTCCCAACGCAATCTGAGCCAGGACAGCAAAGATGAACGTTAACATGGGTTGAGCATTAGTCATACTCTAGTTTTCAGGTACATGCATTGGTTGGGATAAGTTGGAGTTTAAGAAGTGTTTGGGCTATGCTCTTAGCCATATGGTCTGAATTTTTGGGTAGACCTGTGTGGTAGCAGGAGTTGGACTTGATGATCCTTGTGGGTCCCTTCTAACTCAGGATATTCTTTGATTCTATGATTCTGTGTCTCACCAGTCATGTAAACTATATCCATCAGCTTTTGCAATGAAGAATTTGGTTTCCAGCATAGTCTTTCATGCATGTTGAGCTCCAAAGATCAGCTACAGGACTGAGTAATGGATTGAGCTCAAGGATTCATAGTGGATTGAGCTCAAGAGACCGCAATTATATTCCTCTGTTCTAGACCTCCGAGAAGTCCTTGGGCAAGTCAAGCTTCCTTGATGCCTCAGTTTCCTGACCTGCAAACTAAAAAGAAGTTACTGGTATCATTGTAAAGAATCCTCAGAGGTACCATGGTACAATGCTTGGCAGGAGGTGATGGTCTCTAGGTGGAAACACAGGAGATGGAGACAGAAGACCTCAACCTCAGACTGATATTGCTCAATTTTGCCACCTCTGAGTAGATTTGGGAACCTGTGGTGTCATCTTCTGCCATCTACAAACACCTTTCTGCCACAAATTAGACAACAGCTATGGAAGCTTCATCTGGAAGTGCTGGTTTGGTGTTCACTTGGCTATGTGCCTTTCTTCACATTGTTCTGTGCTCTGTAATTTAGATATGATTGTCTTAATCACAGACTTTTCTCCCATGGGCCCATGGTAGTGTGTACCCAGAGCCAGGTTTTCTATCTCTCTTTCTTAATGTCTTTTAGCTTTGGATTACAACCTAATTAATGTGCTGAGCTTTCTCTGCCAATTCCTGTTAAGAAAACAATCAAAACGTGTTTAATGAGAGGTGAAAACAAGAAGTATGTTTGATACCCTTCCCTGTCTCCACCATCACCTCATCTCACTGATGACATTGTTTGTGAGGATCATGCAGATATCTTGATATCTTGTTTCTCATCCAGTTTCCCGTTTTATTACATTCAGGTAGGAGTCATGAAACCGGTTCAGTTCCAGTCCTCTTGGCTGGGTGGTTGTGGGTTTTGGCAAACTACAAAAGCAAAGAGTTGGGAGTCTGGCTACAACCTTTTGGTTTTCATGTGAAATCCACTTACCACTGTTGGGGAGAGGGACTTAAAAGGAGGAATCAGTACCATAAGCTTTTCTTCGAGGCCCTGGCAGTCTGAAAAATGAGACACCTTTCTGAGAATCAGGCCCATAGATGTGAAGGGCTGAAGTTGCTTTACATGTTGAATTACTTCACACACAGACATTCTCTCTACATCATTGCCAGTTGGGCCCAACCTCTTCTCAAACTGAGCCCACCAGTTACAGGGATGCTGTATCAGAATATAGGGAATCTATATCTCTGGTGGATGACCACTCTGCTTGATAAGTCAGAATCTGAGCCATTCCCCTGCCCAGTCCCACCTCACACCATGTTTTAAACTATTTTGCTCATACTGGCTGATCCCTTTAGCCTAAAGCCTGATGGTCTCTGTGGGATGCCAGGCTCAGTTTTGTGCCCTCGGGATGGGCTGAGCATGCTGCTCCCCCTCCACCCCGACCACCCACAGTCCTTCAGATTTCAGCTTTTCCTAAAGTTATGTGGTTTCTTTCATTATAAGCCACATGAGAAGTATGGCTAACAGGCAAGGCTGAACCTGCTTTTCCCCTCTGCAGTAAAATTTATGCCATGAACAGAGCAAGTCCTTTAGAAAGCTGCCTCACTGCTCAGGTACATTAACTCCAGGCTATATCCAGCAAGAGTGAGGAGCTCTGGGCAGGAATCAGCATAATCTCTGTTCACTTCTCAGACGCTCTTCTGCCACAGAAGGACAAGGAAAAAGAAATTGGCTGACTTAGCAAGTCATTGCAACCTGGAGCAGGTCACATATCGCGTTATACCCTAGGTGTAATCTCACTGCTAAGCATTGTGCTCACCATGAGCACTTTTTTACTTGTGTGCTGTGCGTTCATCGCAGCAGAATAAATGCAACGCCAGGACAGCTGCTCTTTTCTCTTGCTCCCTTCCCTCCAATGCATAATGAAGAGAAGGGAAAGGGAATGAAGGATATAATTTGCTATTGTACTTTAGCAGAGGAAGCTCATCTGAACAACTGTCAGCCACATAATTTCATCGGATTTCCCAGATAAAATCTGGGGAATGTTTCGGGGACTGTATTTACTCGGTGTGTTTAATTTGACAATGAAAACTCTGCACGCGCTGATTGTTTAAATAATAGTGAAAAAGAGAAAAACAACAAAGAAAATCTCACAGGCAGCCTAATAAGTGGAAAATTAATAAATGTCAAAAACAGAAGATAAAATTCTACCCAGCAAAGCAGAAAGGAAGTGCCCCCATTTCTTGCAGCTGAAACTGCATAAAGAAATCACTCTGCTGTTTTGCAGCCAGCTCAAATATCAAATGCTGCCATGTACGTTCCCCTCGCCCACCTCCCTTGGGGCTGAGTGCCTTCAAAGAGCTAAGGAATGCTCCCTGCCTGTGAGATTTGGACCTTTTTCAGCTTTTTTTTTTTTTTTGTTTCAAGTGTACTTGAGCACCTGAGATAGTATCTGGCAGCTTTTTATCACTGAGCTAGAAATCTTCACAGAAGGGAAGATGGAAGGGAAGAATAAAGGGGGGACAATGCCCTGATGCTGTCAAAGGGGCAGAGCCTGTCTTGGAGGTGTCTGCATGGGGTTTTCCAGGCAGATGAGAGTCCACAATGAATTAAGAAGTAGCTGAGCTGGGCTCATGAGATCTGTGAAGGTGACCGCAGGTTGTGCTGCTACGCTATAGCTACACGGCCAATGATTTGGGGCTGAAGCAGAGGTAGAAAAAGTTTAGTCTGTGAAGTCTGGTGGAGGATGGAGGACTTTGAGGCACCTGGGGCTGCCATCCAGCAGCAGTCTGAATGATGCTGTCAGAAAGAAACAAAGTAAAAACCAGAAGTCATGCTTTGCACACACCCCAAATTACTGTTTATGAGCAATAGTTCATGATCCCTCTGGGAATTCCCTATTAAAATGAAAGCATTTGAGACTGACTAACAAACTGATCACAGACTGAGTTATTGATTGTACCATTAAGGTCTTAGTTTGAAACATTATTGGGTTAATGAAATGATCGAACATTTCTCTCCGGCATAACCAGCACTGCATTTCTTCTTAGTCTTTTCCTTCTCCTCTTTTAGGGTTCAGGCTAGCTCACGCTAAATCCAAGAGGGATCAGGCTGCTGCCTGTCCCAGGGATAGGTCAGCTGTGGTGTAAATCACCTTTTCTGCTCAAGCGAGTCTATGGATGAGATACCAACAGGGCATTAGCCATGGAAGAAAATAGAGTAGTCATTACGTACCAGTTCATTATAGAGTAATTTACTAACGAAGCATGAGGCTGTGAATGTGACTGTGTTTAACTCCACATCTTGCAGTCAGCTAGCTGAGGCAGCTGATGTGTGATTTGCTGCCCTTCACCGCCAGCCCCAACAGATAGGAATCGGTTCTCTCAGTTACCTCCAGAGATCAAAACTCTTCCGAGCCCCCACCCAAGCAGTGAGACCAAACAGCATCAACATCAGTCCTGGTGGGGGTTTTCTTTCAGCCAGCTTTGCAATATCTTTAACTCATTCTCAGCACTGCAGGTGAAAAGGAGATTTATTGCTTGGAGGATGGGGACAAAAGTACTCTTGTAGTGGGAATATCCACCCTCACACACCTCCTTGCCCTTTCCCTCTGCTCACTCCCCATGGCACAAGTCCCTCCACATCCCTACAAGGTGTCCCCAGTGCAGTGCCCTCCTTCCCACCAGCAGAAATGGCCAGAAGCATCTCTGCACCCTTAGGAGCCACAGGCAGGTGTTTGTGTCTGCTTCCACCACCCACCTCCTTCCTCTTAGCCAAGGCTCTGCCTCTCCTCTGGGAGACAATTGCAGCCTGAGAAATCAGCCCCCTGTTCACACTAGTATGCACTTTGTTACCTTTTAACTTCTTCCAGTATTTTTTTAAGCGAAACTTCACAAAAACTACATTTTTATTTTATTTTTTTTTTTTCATGTGTAAGGATGTGTTTTCCACATTGACTGCCAGACTAATGGTTATGAAGAAAATATTATGGCTGCCTTGCACCCTTGTTATCTCAAGATTTTTAAAGTGTTCCTAAACATAGTTATTCTCCATCCTATGTTTAAAACATCTCAGAATAAATTGAATTCTCAGAGCTTTGTAAAACTTCTACCAATTGCACATGTATACATATAGCACAATCAACTGCAGCTATGATCTTTCAGAATAGTCTTCCCATTTATTTCCTCCACATCCCAACAGATTTTCTTTCTCCATGCTCCTAATTTCCATGGCAGCCTCACTACCATCATTCCCTCCTCCAATTCCAGGCTTGGATGGCTGGAACTATGGAGAAAGTCAGCCTCAGAGATGGCCTGGGAGATAAGGGAGAATAAACTCTTATTATGAGAGAAAGCTGCTCCATTTCATTACTGCTGAGACTGCAGGGAGATACAGACACCAGATGGGGCAGAGAGAAATGTGACATGAGAAAAGTAGGAAGTTTTGTAGGGATTTTTGCTGCTCAGAGTAAACGAACCATCAGTATTTGAGTGGTTTTGCAGAGAATGGGCATCATTAAGAGAATGGCTTGAATTAAGGGATGGCAGCAGTCAGTTCAAGTTGTGTTTTTTTTTTTTTTTTTAATCATTTTTTATTTTATTTTTTTATTTATAAAGAAACTTTAAAAACTAATTTATTGCTGACCAGCAACTTCATGGCACTTGCTTTTGATTTCAATCCATTTAAATTGCAAATACCTGACTCCCAGAGGCTTTCTGCTGACGGTTCGCCTGTTGAGAATCTGAGCTCACAGGTCTCCCCAGGGTCCTCTCTCTGCTCCTTGCAGGGAAGGGGAAAGGCAGCTGTCTACATCCACTTTTATCTCTTTAATTTCATTATGCTTTGTAGCTTCTTGGCTGCCACCTCGTCTTCTCCAAGGTCACCTCTGTAATAAATGCAGGAGCCCAGGACAGGATTCAGGCTCTCACCTTGGGGGTTTCAATCTGGTAGCCCAAGCACAGGTACACAGTGAAATTGGGAGATCCTGCTTGGCCTCCAGCTGTTGTTACAGACAGTGCAGGCCTCCTGCAGGCCCTGAGCTGTACATGACAACCCTACAGGGATGTCTCAGACAGCATCCCATCTGCTACAAGGCTCCTGTATGTAGGCAGGAGGCTCAAGCCCTTGTTGGATCCTCATACTTGGAGCAATCTGCAACTGCTTTAAAAAGTTTGTATATGAAGAGGTACAAGACAGGGAGTTTACGGGCCACATGACAAGTGATTTTGTCCTATTATTAGAATTGATGCAGGAAGATAAATTTGGTTCCCCCTACTTTTTCATCAGTCAATCAGTAACCTTTAGAGAAACAAAATATTTATTGTCTGCGCTCCTCTGATGGCACTTTTTCTCCAACAATTCTCCTTGATATATCTTCCTTTATTCACTTAAAAATGCTGCCATGCAATAAAGAATATGAACATTTGGCCAGGATTTCTGGATGCCTAGCAGCCCAGACAAAGCAGATTAACCAAAATCATCTCTTCACATCCCAAAATGCCAAAGATTGATCTTGTCAGGACAATTCTTGCAGTGCAAGTGATCTGTTTCCTGCTGATTTTGTGCAAAGAAACAGATGTCTTTGATGTCTGTCTTTGGATAACATAAACCAAGACCATATAAATCCATAGGACTGCTCTTCTGGTCCAACTTGGGCTGAAAATGGAAATGTTTTGCTGAAGAACAGAAAATTTTTGGAGGAACAAAAAGGACTGGGAAATAAATTTCTGAGGTTGGAGAGTTTTCTTTTTGTTCCTGAGCTAGCCAGAAGCTCTTTGCTTTAACCAGTTCAATGTTAAACTTCATTTTTTCTATACCTGGGAAGTATCACCAGAGGCATCTGCTTTTCCCACAGTCAGAGACTTGGCTTGCTGGGCCTTTCCTTGTGGCTCCATGCAGCCACTTTTGTCTCCCCGTGCCCTCAGAGCAGCTGTAATTTTAGGATCCTGTAGTCCCAGTATCATTTCTGTAATGAAGTATCTACACAATAGATGTCTATCCTTAGGTAGGACATAACTCATTTCTCCTTGTTTTTTTTTGCCCTCCTCTAGACCTATACAAAGGGAATGTTACTGCCATGCACATTTGTTGTCAGGTATAAGGTGTTAGGGGACACGAGTGTCCCAAATACTACAAATCCTTCAAGGTTAATGGGGCATACACAAATCTCTAGCCTGTCTTAGTTTCTTCTTGCACTTGAGCTTACTGGGACGCTATGGGTCTTACTGGTCTCTGTTGATATTATCCTTCCTCTCCTTGCATTTAAAACCTGTGTTAGCTGATCTGGGATACAATGTCTGTGATTTGTTAACTCTGTTCTAAAACAGCTCTTTCATGGTGTAAATTCTCCCGGATTTATCTGTCAGGTATGAGGTTTTGGAGAAAAACTGTAGTGTCCAAAGAGAACAGAGAGGGATGTGTGTACAGTGAAGATGACAAGAGTGGAAGGAGGGGAGAAAAAAAGAAAATTTTGAGATGGGATATTTCTTTGTGTGGATCAAAAGAGGAGCTGGATCCTAAAGGAGAAGGGATTGTTAATCCATTGAGAGAAGTCAATAGCTCAGCTCCAACCAGTTATGTTTCCAGTCTGATCTGTCTCTTTTTTCCCACCTATTCTTTTTCCCTCTCTATCTTTCTAAAGTTGTAAGTACTTTTCAATGAAGAAAGGAGAGACGTGATTTTAAGATGAGTTGGGGTTGTGCCTTCAGGCAGAAGCAATGCTCAAAATGTACTTTCTAATGAATACAAAATATTAAAGCATGAAAATTGAAAATCACCGGCTGCTGCTACTGCTCTTTTTTTTTTTTTTTTTTTTTTTTTTAAGGTATGCTAATTTTTGTTGCTTTTAAATACTCCTGTTGCTGGGAAACCACCTCACACACTTGTAATTGAAATTGGTTCTTCATATCCCATTTTGTCTCTGGCAGGTTTAAAGTGTTCTTAAAAGATAAAAACTCAGCTGAGGAAAGGCACGGTACACCCAACAGCAGCTTCCTCAGCATTTCCATGGGCAAAAGTCATCATGAAATATATTCAGAAAATTAAAAGCACTAGAGCAGGGTATAAACTGGAATTGGTAGGGGGTGAATATGTTGGGGTGGGGGAAGTGGGTGAGAGAATCTGAAAAGGTTTCTCACAAAGGAGAAAGATCTTTAGTGGGCTGTGGGAATTAGAAGATCAATTTAATATAAACGCATCTTGGTTGCAACTGCTTCTGGCACACAGCATTTCCCAGATCAGGGGTCATAACTCTTGCTCCCAAGAATTTTTAAGCCTCTGTTACCCACACACTTTGTAACAGATGCCCCAAATATCGCTCGTCCCAGGCTTCTCTCTCTGTCTCCTAACATTTTGTCCTTGCATCTATCATATCCTTGCAGCCAAAGGCTTGTGCGCACTTTTGGAAAGCAACAAAAACAAACCCTGTGTGCATCAATCTGGGCAGGGTCACCACACATCCTTTTCAGTCACAACTGACAAAGTTCTGACTGTGTACTTACCAGTTATGTTCTTCCTTTGCAGGTCAGTTTGTTCTTATTTACATTTTAAAAGATGTGCATCTTGTCTATTTTTCTCCCAGTTGCTCGTTTAGCACCTTCTGTTATTTTACAAGGTTCGTAACATAGCTGAACAATGGTAGCTGAGTTACATGGGTTGAGAGCGAAGTTCAGTATACAGATTAACTGTTTATTAAGATGCTTAAGATGCACTCTTGTATTAAATGATTACGTCTCTCAGATCAAAATATACTTGCTGTTTCTCTGAAATAAATCCCTCTTAACCTGTTTTTATCTGTTTCCTATGGCTTCTCAGCTGAGTGATGCTTGGCCGGAGCTGAGTACTGGGTCCACAGGGAGAAAGTTCAACAAGAAAAATTTTAATGTTGTTAAAGATAAAGCTCTTGACTCTTCACCTACTTGATTAATGCATCCTATAGCTGTTCCTTAAATAAGGAAGAGCAAGAGGATAAATGAATAAAGTCTCTGCTAAAATGTTCAGACTGAATTACAACTACACATGTGCCATTCCCTTGTTTATTGTCATCTGCTCCAGCCTTGTCTCTTCCTCAGACTGTAAACTCCTCTGTGCGCAGATCTGTTGGGCTCAAGTGATATTCACATCTTTCATCCTACATAAAAATACATCACAGTAATAAAGCAGCTGTTGCGAGTTAATTCCAACCAAACTGCAATCTACCCCCATGCAACAAGATGTCTGCGCAATCACTCTTGATAACAAGTCCTGGGAAATGCAGCACAATAATCTCAGTGCTTGATTAATTTGTATTTCATAACAAGTCATTATTAATGGGCCAGATGCTGACAGGTTTGCTCATGGCGAGGACAGTCTGACTGCAGAAGTGGCACTGAAAGGGAGGAAATCAAGTGCTACTGAGGTAGTGCAAGGATATTCCAGCGCATCGCTGCCAGAACAAAACAGCTAGTGAGTCAAACAAAACAAGGATCAGCTCTTAGAAGCAAGTACAATGACTTGCTGCCTTGCAGAGATAACGTTCCTCTTGTAGTTTCTTGTGTCACGCAGTTAAAAAAAAAATAAAAAATAAGAACATCGAAAAGTTCCCAGACTATCTGTGCAGGGAATTAATGTTTGCAGCAAGAAAAATAAAATAAAAAATAAAATAAAAAGTCTTTGCAAAAGGGGTTTTTTTTCCTATAGGTTCTTCAGAGAAAGGCTGGATAAAAGAAAAGAGCTAGAAAAAAGTCCAGGCAAACTCAGAAGAAAAACATCAAGCTGTTTTCAGTGGGGAATGAAAGCACAAAAGAAAGTCCCTGGCAAATGTCAATATTTACATGAGTGGTGATGAAATTTTAGCCAATGAGGGGAACAGAGACAAGTGCTCAGGAAAGTGACTTTCTGGACACCGGCTTTCTTTTTCCACTGCAGGATGCAGGGCTGGTCATCAACAGTGTCTGAGACAAGAGTTGCTGATGTAATGAAAATTCTACAAAGCTGAACCAAAATAGTGACGATGATGATGATGATAATAATAACAATGCCAGTTTTGTGATGAACAAATTTGCAAAGCCAGCAACTCTCCCAGGAAACAAAACAAAAATAAATTATGTGCAGGTTCTTCTAATACAGGGCACGAATACCAAAACAAGTGAGAAGGTGGGTTTGGGGGAACGCGGTCTCCATCTGAAACAGGGAACCATGCAGTCAGCGCTGCATCATGAAAATAGAAACAGGATTCACCTCTGGAAGTGGGGAACTCAAGCTGCCTTAGTTAAGCAAATAGAGACATCCTACACTTAGCTAATAAAGTGAAGTTACTTTGAATTTACCTGGAAATGTCAGGGATCAGCTCAGGTCCTGAGAATCTGCATTGATCATGCTAGCTGAAGTGGTCAGCCCCCTCCTCTGTCATGCTTCAGATATAATCAGTCTGACAAACTCAATCCATACTTTCTTCTGAGAATGATTAGTCACCACATTAAATCAGATTATGCTAACAAATTGCTTCCATCTTCATATTGTTCAAGGAAACAGTCAAGGAAGGGACAGCTTTGGTTTGAGAAGATGACTTGGCCTAAGCTGATAGCAAATTATAGGCATTAATTGAAATTCTAAATTAATACCATGTAGCACAGTTTGATTTAATTGCTTTAACAAAGGTTTCCAGGGTACAGTCTTGTGGTTTCCAGTGTTACACTGCCAAAGCATTTCTATCTTGTGAAGACAGAGGACCCTGTTTAGAAAAGTTTCAGGTTTTTCCTTTGGCCGCACTGAGTTTCCTCTCTATGTTCCTTGCAATGTCTCCCCAGTTATGGCAGCACTGCTGTTTGCATGGTCCCAGGAGCCTTTTCCTCCATGAACACAGATGCAGATATAATAGGACTGCCTTATGGAATTGCTAATTACTGGATGCTTTATAGATCCAGCCAGGATAAGACCCCATTGAGGTCTGGGAGCATCTCTGTTCTCTCTAACGAGCCCCATATGGGTGAGAGAAACAAGAGCTGGGAGGAACAGGAAAAGACTGTCACTGCCCTTTTTGAAATCCAGGGAACAAGAGTAAACAAAAAAGGTATTTTCCAGGGGAAAAGAAAAGAAAAGAAAAGAAAAGAAAAGAAAAGAAAAGAAAAGAAAAGAAAAGAAAAGAAAAGAAAAGAAAAGAAAAGAAAAGAAAAGAAAAGAAAAGAAAAGAAAAGAAAAGAAAAGAAAAGAAAAGAAAAGAAAAGAAAAGAAAAGAAAAGAAAAGAAAAGAAAAGAAAAGAAAAGAAAAGAAAAGAAAAGAAAAGAAAAGAAAAAACACATACTTTGGGTCTTTGTTTAGCTACAAACCATGAGTATGAAGAGCAATGGGAAGTGCTGTGGGGAATAAGAGATACCCATATGGGACTGAGCTGTGTGGCCAGGATTTAGGGTACACTCTTGACTTCTTAGACTGCTGCTGGAGGTCAGGAGGATACCCCAGACCGTTAAAACCAGCACTAGACCCCATGCTTAGACAAACGGATGTGATTCTGCATTTACATTGACTATTTTGGGAATTTGGAGTCACAGACTGCACAGAAAAACATAGATGGAGACACTGAAATATAGATGTCTCAATCTGCAGTTTCAGTCCCACACCAAAAGCTAGGTGAGATGAATCCCGCCTCTTTCAAATAAGCTTTCTTTTAACATCTCTAACACTAGGATCATGAGCAAGAAAAATTATGAGCTGAGCCTAGCTCAAGACTCTGGATACTCATCTGTAGGTCTGTTCTCCTTGGAGAAGAAAGGAAAGATTCCAGATTGAACTTCACCAGTAGAAACATGACCATTAAATTGGGATAAAATGGAAAAGATTAGGGCCAAGGAGCAAATGATCATGGATGTGATCTTACTTTGAGCAGCTGAAACAATTTAAAACCTCTGCCTCTACCAGCTGTATTTCTATGAGCCAGTTCCAGGAACATCTGCTTTGCCCCCAACAAACAAACAAATAAATAAATAAAACCTTGGGGGGAAAAAAAAAATAAAATAAATATTTAAATCTCACTTTAAAGAAAACATCCAGGTGGAAAAAAGGGCCGTATCCAAGGAGGTGCAGATGTAGGGCAATCTGGCTCTCCCCTCTACTGAGCTATGGCTGCAGTTGTTGCAGGCACTTTTAATCAGCACCTGCAGAAATTAAATCAGGTCAGAGTAAATCACAGCTGCAGGATGGCAACCTGATCTGCCATGGTTCCCTTACAAGCATACATTTCAACGGGACACCAGCAGCTCACCATCCCAGCGTTCTGCATGTTTATCAGCTTCAACAGCTACATCCCACAACAGGTTTCTGTCAGTAGAACTTGAAATGTCTGGCTTGGAAATGCTGTAACAGCCAACAGTTTGGCACAAGCACACTTGCGGCTGTTGCGTGCCAGAGGTGGAATATGGTGTATTTTTAACTGAGCATGCTTTGCATATGGTATGTCTTTGGTTCTTCAGTATCTCAAATGGCCAGGCAGAGAAACAGTCATGATCTGCAAAGCTGGAGGAAGGATTTTAAATGTTTTAGAAATTATTCTTCATTACGCCAAGCTAGGAAAGGGATAGGAATAAAAGATTTCATTTAGATTACAAATACCCTGGAGAATGGGCTGCCTTTCCCTGTATTTCTATATCGTGTCTGACATAATATACTCTCTGAATGCACATCCACAAGCCTTCACACAGCTCAGAGCAGAGCCCCCCAAGTAGATCTACAAAAGCTTGAATTGCTGTTTGTGGTGGTGTGTCATGATCCCTGGAATCTTTTACAGGTCTCAGCTACAGAAAACTACAGCTGAATGGTTCATCCTGTCCCGCAAAGTGCAACGGGCATTTTTCAGACATGATTTATCTACCCTAGTTCAGATTAATTTCTCCCTAAAAGGCCTTATGTCTCTCTTCTGACTATAAAGGTAGAGGAGAAATTTACCTCTGATGTGTCTACATTTGGTCACACGAATCCCACCAGCTGTGCCGAAGACACTGTTCATAATGAAATTAATTATTCCATAGACAAAGAAGTTGCACGCTATCACAAACCCATCACAATATATTACTGCAAGAGTGGACAGGCTTATGGTGCCCAGGGTTCCTACTGCTGGTGGTGCACCAGAGCTCGTCACACTCTTTATGAGCCATACCACAGACTGAAGGTTGATGAAGAGTTCCTGTATACTGCAGATCTTTTGTCCAAAAGTCTCATTTCTAATAAGAGGAAAACAACAACAACAAAAACCTGGAAGAGAAACATTAAAAAACTTTGATAGAGTGAGGCAGACATTTGTTACTGTAAGAAATGGAAAGACCTGCTTTGGTGAGATGTTCTCCAATTTCACAGGAGAGAAACACGTTTTCGAGGCATCAAGCTGAGCAGTCAGGAGAGTGTTAAGCTAGGAAGACAGGAAGGCAGAAAGGGAGGAATGAATGAGCATTCATTTAGCACAAAATTAAGATGTCAAGAACAAAATTAATCAAGGCAGCACCAAGGGATGTGAAGAGAAAAAAATTCTTTAATTGCCTATACTCTAATGCTGGGAGTCTGAGTAATAAACAAGAATTGGAATTGGAATAGCTCATTTATGAGTATACATTAGACCTTGTTGGCATTATTGAAATCTTGGGGGAAGATTTGCATGATTGGAATATTAAAATCACTCATTATGATCTGTTTAGGGAGCATGAAGTGGGCAAATGCAAAAGGGGAGTGGCACTCGACATCAAATGTGTTTCTGCAGGAATCAGGTGCCTGACATCTTCTTGTAAAGCTCTTCAAGCAAGTTCTGCATGTTTTACATCTGAAGATACTTAAAAATATAGGTGGCAGGGATTTGTAAGGTAGAATATTTAGAAACCTCCATTTTTGGAAGGTGCTTAATATGTGTTACTCCTGAAAGACTTTATCTTCAAAAATCAGCCTCTGACCTTACCAAATAAAAGTGTTCTGGGAAAATCCTTGTGTTTTTATTTTTTAATTTTTTTTACTGTGCACAAAAGCTCAGGCTTGAAGACTACTGTTTGAATGGCATTTCTGAAAAATGCCATAAATAAAATGAGACATCATAAGCTTGATCCTATGCTCTGATTAAATGCTACAGGCATTTTGTGTGCAGAATTACAGAGATAGGGCCATTCAGAAAAGCATTAGTACCTCAGTTTGTCTGACCTTTCCTAACATTACACGCAGAAGAAATCTGGTCCTGTATATTTTTCAATGGTGTAAATTATCAGTGTGATTTTGGAAGACTCAATATTGGCATGTCTGCAGAATAAGAGAGGCTCTAATCATCACCTATTCTTCTGCTGCAATTTCCCTGACATCAGTTTAGATTCTCAATCTTACCATATATACATATATTTTATTTCCCAGGTAATTTTCACAATTGTCTCACAGTTTTTCAGATGAATGAGTTGTTCCCTAATCACAAAATTTCTCTAAGCCATTATCTCCTCTGTCTTTAGGAGTCACTGTTTTCCTCCCTCCTACCCTACTCAATCCTCATATCCGTTCTGGCTTTGGCAGCAGTTTCATTCATTTTGTTTGAAAATCCGCTAAGAGATCACAAAGTTCATACTTCCAAGAGGATTTCATGTCCATACTCTTGTGATTTTTATTCTGTTCCACAGTACAGAAGCCCCACTCCTCTAGTTGTTATCAGAAACTGTCTCAAAACTCCAAACTTTAGGAAGTCCCAAAGTTTTTCTTCCTATACACCATGAATTTCCTTGTTTTATTTTTTTCCCGAAGAAACTTCAAGGTTAAACAATAGTATTTTGAATATGTCTTGATTACTCTGAACAGTTCATTATGAGAACCTTGTGTGTCTCTGGTGGAGTGAGTAAACCAAAGAAGAGAAGATGTGCTTGACCAGAACAGTTCACCACAAAGTGGATGAATCACAGTATTGCAAAGTGACATAAAAAGCAGTTTTTCTGGATGGGCTGGGACTGTGGTTACATGGGCAAGTCACAAGACTTCTGATTGTGTGCAAATTTCTCTGTCTCTCTCCAAAAACACGTCTTTTGTTGTTGTTGTTGTTGTTTGTTGTTATTGTAAAAAAGGGATGCTCTTGCTTCCCCCATTTGAATCAGTGACTCACACTGTCCTTTTATGACAAAGCAAACTGAAGTCATAGCAGAGCATAAAAGAAAGAAGTGATTCAGATTTCACTCCTGATTTAATGCTTGAATAATATGCCTGAGTACAAAGTAGCATCAGCCAGCCTGTTGTCAATGTAACGCTGGGATAAGTGAAGGGAAAATTGGGATTAACGAAGCTGACGGCTTTGCAAAACGTTTTTTTGTTGTTGTTGCTTCTTTTTTTTTTCCCACAAAAGCAGGGCCAGTGTATATGTTAAACACATCCAATATGATGCAGGCTCTTTCAACCAATTAACTAATTAGTGCACAGTTTCCTGGTTCCATCAGCAGCTCAGCTCAAGCCCCACTTGCTTCAATGCAACAGACACACTTCCCCCTGAGAGAGTACGAAATAGCCATGACTGTTGCAGCACGGTGTGTGTCTGGGTGAATAGGCATCTATTTGTACTGACACTGTTACAGGAGCACTTCCTAGCATCTCTTGGGAAATCTTACTTGAAGCAAAACTGATTCAAATCGACTCAGAGGGAGGCATTGCCATGGATATGGGGCTGTAAAGCAAAAGGTGACGTTTGTCACCTAAGACTGGAGTTAAAAGCAGATATCCTGGAGATGGCAGTGTTGTGGAGAATAGCGGATTTGGTCTCTACTCTGTCAATAATAAAGAAAATAACAGGTACTGATGATATGCAACCTGAGAAGAGCAGCAGTAAGTACAGACAGATAACAAAAGGGGAAGGGAAGAGGTTAGGAGTATCAGCTGGGAATCATGAGTGAGATTCAGCTAAAGAAAATGAGTATGAAGCAGTGAAGGCGGAGAAGAAAATATGGGACCTCAAGAGGCAGTTTTATGCTGCAATGGGACATATGAATGGGATGCAGCAGGATATTGCTCAGGGTGCCTAAATTTGCTTGGGAACTGTAGTGGTGCCACAGGAGGCACAAGTGTGGTGAGGATCCTAGACACCTGCTCAGCTAGCTAAAGCCTAGCCAACATAATCTTATTGCATTAAAAGCAGTTCACCTGTAAGTAGCCAAGGTGGAAATCTCATAATTACCTACTGAAAGGACACAGGTCCTATACAAACTGCTGATCCTTGTGCTGCCAGCCACTGCACCATGGTGAACCATCAGAAACAGCTGTAAAAAATACATCCAGCTCCATCAAAGTTCAGCTGGTCACCCAGCTCTCACCTGCTACCAGCTGCTTTGGTTCACAAGTGATTGGCAAACCACCAAATCAGATGTTTTATACACTTGGGCACTGGTGAATGTTCTGGATGTCCTTATGGCCAGGTATCCTGTCACAGCTCCTTCTTAGGTTTTTCCAGTGTTCTGGTTATCTTGCTCAGGTTGAAATCTGGACAAGAAAATTACTCTTGCAAAGCTGATGGATGTACAACCCTATGCAATGACCAGAGGTAAGGATGGAAGGATATGATGGTCTGACTTGCAATGGAGGAGAGCAGGTGGAGTCTGGGGAAAGACTGGTGCCTCCAGAGCTGCAACGTTAAAGGCTTGTAAATATTCTCCATGATGGACAGTAGCTGGGCAGGTCTCTGGTTATGGGTAGGGTGACAGAGACTTTCTGCACTTGGTAGCCTTAGCTTTTCAGGTCTTGCATATTTTAAGTTTTTTTTTTTTTTCTTTTTTTCCTCCCTTAAAAGACTTCTTCTGCAAGCTGAACAGGGATGAGTTTTCAAGTATTCATTAATAAAATGGAGATTGTCCAAAAAAGAGTAGAAATGATCTAGCAGCCCCTTGGTTTGGTGTGCAGAGAAAGGTATGAAAAGGGCACATAGTTTGATTAGGGGGAGAACAGAAGAAACAAGGGGAGGAGAGACAACCACATCTTTACCTAAGGATATGGACCGTAGGGCCAGGATCACACCCCTCAGGCTACAGAGTGCTGTTTTCATGCATTCATGCTCACAAAGGCTGGTTTCAGAGGCTGTGCCAAGGGAAGAGCAAAGCAGGTTTAAGTTCCATCAGGTATCCTGGAGGAACACAAAGACACCAGCTCTTCTTGGTAATGCCTGCCTTGGGGCTGCTCTTCCTTTGAAGCCATACCTATTACTCATGGACTGTTATAGTTCTCCTCATTCCTGTTTGATTTCTGCCCCTCTGCACTGATCCTTGGTCTCCTAACTCTATAAAGCACTTTCAACCATCGCTGGGACAACAGTGCCATAACTCAAGCATCCTTTGCTGGCAGTTGCAAGTGTTTGTGGGGTTCCAAGAGCAAGGATTTTAAGATTCAACTGGCCAAAAGCAATAGGAGATACAGCTGAGGGATAATTCACCTTTAGCAGATAGATGCAATCATTGATCTACTGTTCGGGTTTTATCCCTGGCTTAGTACACCTACATCAATTATACTAATTAATTCATCATTGCAGTACTATGTACCTGCTCTTAACTGATGGTCCTGATTAACTGCAATGTGTGAGTTAATTTATTTCACCAAAGACAAGCAGTAGCACTTGTTCCTTCCCCAGCCCTGACTGAAAGTTGAACTTTTAAATATATACTCTTTTAATAAGGTATACATTGCATTGGATAAAATGTACTGTGATATATGTATGTCAGTGGACACATATGCTGTGGTTTTCACAGAAATGAAGAATATTTTTGTGTTTACGTGGGCACATGTCAAGTGTGAATCATCTTGTGTTCTCAGCTGCTCCTCTTCAAGGTTTTAAAAAATGCAGACCCCACATAGAGCTGTGGTTATTGTGCTAGGGACATGGCCACTTGAAAGTCCTTCAAGTTCAGAGACATCATGCCTAAATTTGTCTGGGGATCTGGACTTAACTAATTCTTTTTCACCAGTACCCAGGAGTCTGATTTCCATCACGCTGACAGGAGGAACATCAGAGTCCCAACTGAACAGCTGAGCAGTAAAATCATAAAATTAAATCAGGGTTTTTTTAATGAGGACAAAAGAGACTAGAAAATATGTCACATCAGTGGCTTCGGGCACATGCTTTCCTTCACCCTCACTGAGAACCCCTCAGGAAGACCCAGTGTATGTTTTCAGCTGCAACTGAAAGATTTTTTCCCTGAGAGAGGCGAGTATGGGGGGGTATTTAAATATACTGCCTATCATTGCAAAATGATATTTCTGCTAAATTCACACCAGACACTTGTGAGAGAGCTTCCTGCAACAACTCAGTGGGGGGAAAAAAACCAACAAATATCAACATGAATATACCATATAGAGCTTGTCAGGCTGAGCAGCCACAGCTATTAGCTTGAGTGGGCATTTAGAAAAGTGGAACTTAAATAAGCAGCATGGTGAAAGTGTACCACAAGCTGAAAATTTCAAGAAACCCTTTGCAGCGCTGCATTCACCAGCCCTGCCCTTCTCCCCCTTTTAATCCTCCTTGCTTTGGCTTCTTCTTGTCCTTCTGGTTCAAGCTCCCAGTTTGTAACAGACCTTTCTGAGGACCCTAGAGTTGTTGTTGTGCTCCACCCAGGACCTTTTCTAGCATATTTGCAAATGGAACAGATAAAAGTTGAGTGAGAAAGAATAATATGATAACCCAGCCCAGCAAAAGGCAAACATAAATGGGAGGCTCTTTTAGTTCACTCTCTGTAATTTTGGCTGGGTTCCTATGGCACCACCAGTCTGTGATGTCTTTGGCACCACGCCTCAATGGCTGGACCCAAAGATCCTCTCTCCTAGGCATGGAGGGGTTCCATTGATGGGAAAAGAGTGCCCTGCTAACTAAAAGGCAGAAAGCTGGAGTATTTAGATAGGACACAAGGCAATCACTACCATTTGTCCTGAAAACCTTAGACTGGGTCCTTGGTTCTTTTTAATGGGGTGCACAAGTATAAAAGGACTCAGGCCTAAGGACTTAATGTGTCTACACAAGAGCTGGTATGCTTCAGCCTTCTGCATCCCCCATGATATCTGCCTTTCTTCCATGGCTATCCAGAGAGGACATCTCCTTCCCTCACAGGATTTTCCTTTACTGCCCTCAGGAGAACAGAAAAAGTCCCTCAACAGATCAAAGCCAAACCAAAACCAATCCATCATCCAAGGAATAACTGCAGTGAGTGTTGCAAGGCTCCTTGTATTAACTAACCCTCTTCAAAACACGTTTCAGAAGTGATTTATCTTTTCCTCTTAACACTTTTAAGCCAGTTGTCATTATAATGAGCTAGAACAGCAAGTCTATAAAAAAAAAAAAAAAAAAAAGAGTGAGAATAAAAAAAAGACAAAAAAGAAAGAAAAAAAATGGCATAGCTATTTCCTCTATAGTAGAACAATAATGATATAGGTTTAGCTATGCTTGTTTAGCTGTTGCTGGTTTCATAGTTCTTTTTTTTTTTTTTTTTTTTTTTAAGAAAAAAAAAGCACACAACATTTGTCTTCCTTTCACAGGGAAATTGATTGTTTGAAGGAACCAAGATTGATGCACCTAATATTTACAAATGGCACACGCTTCTGGACACTCTATTTTCTGGTGTAACCTAATAAGAAATTGATTTGTTATTTGCTGGGTCTTCACCATGTTCAAAAAATTTTAAAATATTTATATATGTATATTACTACTAATCAGCCTTCAAAGTGATGAGCAGACTGACTAGAATTCTAATAAACTCAAAATTTGGTCCTACAGTATGTAGTAAAAAATGATTAACCTAAAATTTTTCTGTCATTCACACACACATCTAGGAAACATTTCTTAGTTAAGACTAGCTTTTCTGGAATAAGCAAGAATATGATCACTTTCTTCTGTGATCATTTGTTGTCAGCTCTGCATCCCTCAGGCTTTTTTGTTACTCTTGTTTTGATTTATCATTTGATCTTTTCCATTTTGTCGTCTTTGAACACAACTGAAATCCAGCAATGAGGATCACATGAAAAAGAGTACATTTTTGTGAGTATTAAAAGCTGAAATAATTTAATAAGATGCTTTCCTCTCTGTCTCCCAGAATGGGGGATTCAGTCCTGATTTACCTGGCTCCTCCCATGGAGCTCTGAAGGCCAACACAACCATGCTCCTTACTGAGGCAGCACTGAAGATAGAATTTGTAGTCCCAAATGTGGACAATACTCACAGAAATAGGCTTCCAGCAGGATCAAGATGAGGGAAGAGGAAAGGTTGACTACTTTCGAGGTGCGATTGATTGAATATTGAAGTGGGAGCTGGGCCCTAAGAGCTGGAAAGAGGGATGTACACTAGGTTTATCATGTGGTTTCATGTAGCTTTACTTTAGTTTTCTGGTCTATAAAGCTAGTCTCAGAAGTACGTGCTGTCCTATAGTCATGAGTTAAGGTCCCAAAGGAAGCCAAGCCCATGAGCTGTGGCATAGGATCCCAAGAGCACAAGACCTAGGGCCAACCTTTAATAAACCTGAGCTGCGAGCAGGGAGGTGGCATGGGCTCACATAGCCTGTACATGGCACAGGCACAGCTGTGAGGGCTGAGAGCAGAAATCAAAGGCTTGAATCTTGTCTACAATAGGTGTGATTGGACAAGGCTTCAATGAAATATAGACTAAGTCAGGTTGGAAGGTATATCAGGAGATCACTGGTCCAACCTCCTGTCATTCTTGCAGGTAGGTGCCCAAAACTGGAGGCAGTGTTCTGGATTTAGTTGAACAAATGTCAGGTAAAAAAGGGGGGGATGAATTCCTGTGACTTCCTGGCTATATCTGTGCTAGACCACTATCTTGTTAACCACAGAGATAGTTTTTTTTTTTTTTTTTTTTTTTTTTTGTCAGCTTCTGCTGACAAAACATGCACAGTCTGCTCCTGAATCAACTTCTAGCACTTCAAAAAATACCCCCAACTTCAACTAAAAGAAAACTACATCTAGAGAAACCACACCTCCCATCTATACTCCCCAGCTAAAGCAGCATCTCCTTGTCCCCAGGTCAGATGCGGGGTCCTCAAAAACCCTGGGACTGCTTGGGTTTCCTGGGCTGGAGGCTGCCTTACCTGAATCTGTCATTGCTGCTTTTGTTCCCACCGTGTTTCTGTGATCACAGCACTGCAGTGAGTAGCTGCTTGCCTCTCAGCAGACTTCCTGACAGGTGATTCCTTTATAACAGATTTAGGATAAAACAAAAATTGAGTTCCCAGTGACACCCTCCTTTTCTCCCTCCAGCATTTCAAGTCTGGGTTCATTATCACCTCTTTAATTGGGTAATTATAATAGAGCTGACAATCACTTGGTGCCATCCAAAGGCATGTTTGATCTTACTTTTTAAATATATATATATTAAAAAAAAAATAAGCAGAACAATTAAACTTCCTCTGTCACACCCTTTCCATGTAAACCAGGGAGCCCAAAATGGGTATAAATGTGTGTAGACCCAGGAATAACCCAGTCCTCAGCCATTATATGACCTGAACAGTATCATGGCCTTTCAGATGCATGTTATCAAAGCCAAAAAGGGTGTGGGGGGACCCAAGTAGAACAGCATTTAACAAACAGAGAAAAGGACGACTACTCTCTTACCAAGACCAGTCGTAGCATAGGACTAGCTACAGCTACTTTCAGTATGACTGCGTAGAGCAGGGATGTGGTGGATCACTTCATCAGAGTCACCATGGGAAAAGGAAAAGCAGAAAGAGGAAGAAGCTCTTGCTAGCAGACTCTTAGTCCCAGGAGTGAATAATATTAATAGGCTGCCTGCAATCTATTAGGAAATGGAATTAATTAGTATCTTTAGATGAGTTTGTTTTGTGTTCTTTTAATTATGCACACAGGAAAAAAAAAAAAAAACCATCTGCCCTTTTGAAAAAGAGTAAAAATGCAATCACAGAGGAGCAGATGCCCGATGAAGGCAAGCAGAACTGCAACCCACAGCAAAACTGGTCATGGCAGAATCCTTAAGTGTCACACCATTTCCTGCAAGCATATTTTAAACGGCCAAACCATTTTTTCTCTACCTCCTGAGAGATAATATTTCAAGAAAAAAATTCCATGCTGCAGGAAGTCTCTCATCAATGCTAGAAAATGGTCTGTTTTGGTAACAATGCAATTCAGTTGGGATGTGCTCAGACTTCTGGATCCCCTATAATCACTGAATCATTGAGTTTGGAAGGAATCTCTATCTACCTCTGCTGTTCAGAGCAGGCTCAAGCATAACAGGTTTTTCCAAGGCCATGTCCAGTAGAGCTCCAAGGGTGGAGTCTCCCCAGCATCTGTTTCAACCTGTTTCAGTGTTCAATCAGCCTCACAGTGGAAGGCTTTTTTATGTTTAAACAATTTCATGTGCTTTTTTTTTTTTTTTTTTTTTTTTTTTTTTTTTTTTTTACCCTTTCCTCCTGTCTGAACAGTCCCAGCTCTCTCAGACTCTCAACGGCAAATGCTGTAGTCTCTTAATCACGGCTCTTTGATGGACTCACTCCAGTATGTCCATATCTCTTGTACTGGGGAGTCCAGAACTGGACACAAAATCATAATGCTGTCTAGGATGCTGTTGGACTTCTTTGCCATAAGGACATATTGCTGGCTCATTTTCAGCTTGGTGTCCTGTAGGATGACCAGATCCTTCTCTGCAAGAGAATGTGGGACACCTCCCAGCAGCCCAGGCTATCCTCAGCCCCATCCAGCCTTGCCTTGGGCACTGCCAGGGATGGGGCAGCCGCAGCTCCTCTGGGCAGCCTGGGCCAGGGCCTTACCATCCTCTGAATGATGAATTTCCTCCTAACTTTTGATCTAAATCTATTGTCTTTTAGTTTAAAGCCATTCCCCTTGTCCTATCACTACATTCATTGACAGAGTCCCTCATCAGTTTTCCTGCAGCCCCCTTTAAGTACTGGAATGACCAGTACACTGTCCTCCTCCATGTAGCCAGGTCCTCTGCCCCTTCCCTAGCCTTCCTTTTGATGATGATGCACAGGTAGAAACCCTTCTTATTGCAATTCATATGTCTTGTATGATTCAGTTCCAGGCAGGGTATGAGCATGTAGGGATGGTATTGGGAAAGCTAGACTGTGTATCTCTCTTTCTCCTTGGTTACCACATCTGATCATCTTCCCACCTCCTATACATTTTCCTTTCCAGGTTTTAGCTTTATTGGGAGCCTCTTGCTTATCTGTGAAGAACTTGTGCTATCTCTGCTTGTTGTCCTGCACGTATGAAGTCCCATTCTGAACTAGAGTCCATGCAAATCATGAAACCCAACAAGCCTTTCCACTGAGAAGGAAGGAATTTGCTCCACAAATGCATGGACACAAGTCATTTCCCCAGAGGAACATCAGAAGAAAAGCTTTAATCTCCCATCTAACCCTCTGCATATAAAGTTATAGGTTATCCTTTGCTTTGCAGAGGCTACACTGTAATAATTGAGTCCTTTATCTGTAACTGCCTCCATCCAGGTTCCCTGGACTTTTGCAATGACAATAAAAGTTAATAAAAGCTTTGGAATATATTCTTATGTTGAATCCATATCCTTTCTCCTTATGGATCTTTTATGGATGATAATGCATCCTTAGAGATTTCAGATAGTTTGATAGCAGGGAAGAAACCACCTGGACATTTAATCACATCCAGTACACGACATTATGCACAGTGCAGGTGATAAAATCCTTTCATGTAATATATTTTCCAAGAGTGGAGGGGGAAAATGGAATTGATTTTTTTTTTTTTTTTTTGTATTATTAATTGAGCACATTGGCCATGTTTAAAAGGCAGGATCTATTGAACGATGAGCCTGTGATGGATTCATGGGAACCAGTAAATCAGCATGGTTCCTGGGACTTTCCCAGCCATATAGAGACACTTGATATCAAAAAGGAAATTGCTGTGATTGTTATATAATTGTGGATCACATGTGGAAAGGTGCCAGTGCTTTTAAGTTACACCATACATTTTCTTAGACTTAATTGAAAAAATCTACCAGCGGTAGAGGAAAGGATGTGAATTTTAATGCAACATCTTCTTCAGTTGTTAGAAATTGGTGTCACGGCCTGATGGTAAAAGCTCTGAAACTTCTTCATGAGAAGTATTACATTGGCAGCAGTCAGCCTGTTGCATAAAAGTGACTGTGTAGTGCAGGGAAGGCTTTCTCAAGATAAGTAAATTTTCTCCAAACTGTGAGCCATTTCAGTCATTCTAGAAAAAATACAGAGAAAATCTAGGAAGGGCCATTAAATAGACTTTCTGTATTTCTGCTTGTAGGCTGGTTTACAGCCTGGAGTTGTGGGCTTCAACCCCTCCTCCATCCATGTTTGGTTTATAAATCAGAAGTATTTTTTTTTTGAAAATGCCCATCCATACAGCTGCAGCTCTGGTTTCCCTTGTTTACCAGGAATCACCACTCCTTGCAAGCCCAAGCTGAGGACAGAGTCATATGCAGCATTAAGCATATTGCAAATTGAGGAAAATCCTGACTGCTCTGAAGAAATAACATTAGTCACATCAGGCCACACTTCTCCTTTACTGGAATTTTGTTTGAGTAGAGAACACCAAGTATTGTTGGACAATTATTGGACCAGTATTGTTGGACAAATCCAGAAGAAAATTCAGCTCAAGCTTTCCCCCAGTCACTGCAACAATTATTTCTTTTGGGGACTGTTCAGATCTCCGTCCTGGCCCTAGTATCTGGTTTATGAGTCACCCATTGGTCTGAACCATCACAACCCAAATATTTCTTTCCTGTCTGCCAGCACACAGTCACTGGACCAGGTCTTAAATAACCACGCTCAACCTGATGTCTTTTAGGAATGGTGACACTATCTTATTTGGGTCTGTAGTACAAAACCACTGGGTGCTAAGATCCCTGCTTAGTTTCACTGCCATTTTAAATGAATTTTGAGATACTCCTCACAGAAAGAGCTGCTATATATATTTAGAGTGTATTGCTTATCATGAGTTAATTTCTTAAGGCTATATGGAGATATACAGGGGCATGTATCAGTATATATGGAGCAGACAGAAAAGAGCTGGAAGGTTTGATCTGAAGAATTTCATGCTCCAAAAAATGTCTATTTTAAACAATGGAACAACAGCAGCAGCATTTGTCTTTGTTTTAGGATCACACTGGGTGGCTTAACTGTGCCAGATGGTTAGTTTATGTCTTATGAGTGAAAAGAAATGTCTGTGAGCTCTCCCAAACCTGAATTTCCATGTTGAGACACTTCTGACATGAAAATAATGAAGATGCTGAGATGAAAGTAACTCAGAGGACATTTATTCGATTTTGTACTCGATATACAAAGACTGCACCAGACAACATGTCACAGGAGATAACAGCAAGGAAAGGACTGAGGAGAAGGAAAATACCATAGTAACATTCACCATCTATCCAGGTGCTACAGGGACATACGGGTGGGAGCTGAACTACCTCTGCATCATGAGCTTGGAGCCAAGGATGCTCTGGGGTGTCCCCAGAGGGATGCAGTGCCCTGGGATGACACCTGGAGCTCACTGCTTTGGCTTCTGCTCCTCATTGCACCTGGCTGTAGAGCTCAGCATGGCACGAATCCTCTGCAGGTACCCAAAGGTGAAAGGGTACTTTATTTTAGACATTTTTAGGCTCTTTTCAGCTAAATTTTCTTATAAAGAATGAAGTGAAACTGAAAAATTTCCCTCCATGGCAAAGCCTCTAGATATTTCCCTGTTTTGTGTTTTTCTCCACATCAGGACAAAAGAAATGCATGTTTTTCTTTTTGCAGGATGGATGGGGGAGTGACAAAGAAATTCAATTTGGAAAGGTCAGAACACAACAGATGTCAAATGCTCTTTTTGACATTTTCAGTTGAAGAGAAATGTTCCAGCACGCCTGAAATCAAAACCTTTCCATTTGGTTTGCTGAAAGGTTTTGTTTTGAGTCATGTCAACATTCAACTTTGTTTTCTCACAGCAGCACGTGGTCTTATGGGAGCTGTAGTTCAAACAGAAATATTCACATTCCCCCCACCTTCCTCAAACAAGCTTCCTGCTCATGCTAATTACATGCTAATTACAAGGTAATGTATTTGTCCATGAAACACCATATTGCTTGGCTGGTTGGAAATTAGCATGGTTCCTTAGTGGAAACACAGTACCCTGTGCAGATTATTTTACTGGTGAAAGTGGGGATGAAACTACCAGTCCCACCAGGCCATACACCAGTAGAAAATTGCAGTTTAATATTTGCTAAACTGTTTCCAAAGGAAGCACATTCTGATCAGTCCAAAAGGAAATTGTAAAAATTTCTCAATACCCCAAAATGTTTTCTAAAATATTCTGCATATATAGAACAGTTTTTGTCTAGAAAGGTCTTGTTCATCTGTAATTAGAAACTATGGACCCAGCCCTCACTACAGCAGTTTTTAGCCCTGTTAGCATGATTCAAATGCACATAAAATGCCCCTTGTTTTACAAACATGGCTAGAATTATTTTCTGTTTTTTTGTTTTTCGTTGGTTCATTCATTTTTTGTTGCTGTTGTTGTTATTTTTTTAATGTTATAACTTGGAGGTAAAACTCCTGTCCAAGAAATTAGACTGATTCTCCTTGTAAAATGGAGTGATGCAAATTCCCTCCTCTCCTAGGGATGTTCATTCATTGCATTAGGCTACTTTGGGTGGAAGATGGCACCCACTCCTCCCGAGCAGCAAGAACTTGATTCTCAAGTCAAAAAGAGAGTGTGGAAGAGGCAGCAAAGCTCTAGAGGTAAGGGCCCTCTTTTAAGAAAGAGTTCTGGTCTCTGGCTTGATCCAGGTGCTATTTTGTATTTATCTCCAGTGAACAGATAATGGAAAACAGAGCTCACATCAAGATTTTAGGTCCCAAACTTAGAAGCAATGCGGACTTTGAGGCTTCATGGTCCCAGCAAGAGAGAGATGATCTCTCCAGGGAATTTAGGCAAGGAAAGTGCTAAATTGGCAGTCTAAGACAGAGGGTATAATCCCATGGGCAGCTGAGATAACCTTGCTTTGGGGAAGCTCCCTTTTCCCTGTTTATCATCTCTGCTCTTGCCTTCTCTCCTACTCTTTCCAAAGACTATGAGCTTTCTTTTAAACTAGTTCAATCCACCAGTGAAGCCATCAAAATAAGAGGCTGCATGAGCTAATTTGAGACATATAGGGAATACAAATGCATGTCCAGTATGGGGATGCTGTATGGGTAGAAAACAGTCATCATTTTGATTGTGTTGCTGTTCTCAAAAGGGCAGCTGAATATTTAACAAGTGAAGCCATAGGAAAATAAGCAGAAAATAAGCAAAAGAAATATATAAGAACTAGAGAAAAGGCAAAACATTGGATATATAGGGAGTTTATTTATAGATTCATTAGCAATTTATGTGTAATAAATAGCTCACTAAAAAAAGAGGACAGTTGTGTATGTGATGGTGTGAGCACACATGACTTCTAAGGTTCAGCTACTAATTTATAATAGAATTCCTTCAGTCGGTAATTTTCTGTGTTGTTATGATCCTATAAATTACTCTTTTCTCAGAAAGAAAAAGACTGGAGTGAGGCAGACAAGAGATGACACCTGCTGAAAAGAATAATACAAATATATTCCCTTCTTCTAGCCAGTTTAAAGCAGCTTTTACTTCACTTTAATAAGCAGAGGAATAAGACTCTGCAAAATTGTCTGTAATTATATGACTATTACGGCGCATCTTCCATGAGTGATCAGGGCAACCACTGAGCCTTACGAGTCTCATCTAGTCTCACTAATATATTACGTTGTCTGGATCCTGCTATTGCAAGAAAAACCCTGTTGGATGTCTCGATTACCTTGTACCAGAGATTCCTCTCTGAACCATGTTATGAATGATGTAAAATCAGGGAATTTTACACTGAAACTCCAGGAACAATATTGGTTTGGGCTAAATATGGAACTAGCTTATCAAAGCCACTTATTCTCATCATGTTTCCTCTGTGCTGGATTGATTGAATGGCATTTTTTCATGTTTTTATATTAGGTGCATTATAGCGTGGTTTTAGATTCCTATATTCACTCAGCAGAGCGTTATTAATGTTACTAACAATCACCTCGTTTCTTCAAAGAATAACTGCTCTTATACACCAAATGCCAATATTTAATGTAGTTAAAACCACTTTTCCACCTCTTTATTCATTCTGTGGACTTGTACATAACGAGTATACTTGTTTGCACTTACAAGAATAACACCATCAGTACAGCAGAACTGCCTGGACCAGCTTTGTCCATCAGATCCTACCAGGCTAGACACGACTCATGGTGCCTTGACTTTCAGAAGATTTAGCTACATCACAAGCACTGAATAAAATGATTACATCATATGGAACTAAAGCATAGATATCTGAAAGGTAGAAACATGATGTCAGAAAGAGAAATCTATTTCAGATGCCACAGAAATCTTCCCACTAGCAGAGACTGTCTAGCTTTACGTTACTGGAGGAAGTCCAGACAGAAGTACACATGACCTCGGACTGCTGCCCACTCAGTGTTTCCAATACTGGTACTTTTTCCAAAAACTGGAAATCCATGGAAAAAAAATCATAGTGACTTTCATTGGAATATGGTGGTTTTCTTGATTAACAACTGAATTCAAGGGACTACTGAAGCCAGGGGCAGCATTTTTCCTGAAGCTCTGGCAAGTTTGGCTTTCTACCTGTGACACCTCTTCTGAAGCAGCTCTGTGCAGCAGCTGGAGCTGTCATCTTGTCACTTAGAAGGGTTGCAAGTAGGAACCCGTGGGAAACGGCACCAGACATCCACTGGCACACTAAGGGGGGGTTATGAGTGTTAGCAGTGCCTTGAGCAGAGGTGAGGTAAAGTAATTTTATTCTTCCCGAGCCTTGGTTGTAACTGTTTCAAGTGGACCGTTTCTTTTCCAAAGAATTAAAACAATTTCCTTCCCCTGTTTTTTAGGATGATTCAGCCTTTCTTCAATCTATTTATTCTGTTAGTAACTAAAAGCTGTTAACTTGCAGCTTTTGAGCTTTTTTTTCTTTTTTTTTCTTTTTTTTTTTTCTGGGTTTTGTTTTGTTTTTATACAGAAATTCATCTCCTCTTGATGTTTTTGCTTGCTTTCAGAAGCTCATTAAAAATAACAAGGAACAAATTGGGTGGAAAAATGAATTGTTGAGGAATCATCCTTTTCCCGTGTCAATCTGAGAATACTGAACAAAATTAAAGCTTTCCAATTCACAAGGAAAGAACAGACCCTTATTACTGGAATACCCCTGCAATGTATTGCTGTCTGGAAGGTGACAGTGTTTGTTGATAACAGCATAGGGAGTAATGCAGGTTTTCCTGGACCCTGTTGCTTCAACAGACATGATATGAATGCCAAGATGCTATAACTGATCCTAGGCTCTGGGTACAGCTATACCTTGGCAATGGTTAGTTAAGCACTAACATGACTCAATACAAAGCAATTTAACTTGCTGGTGGACAGAATAAACATGCCCAAAGGAGTTACTATTCAGCCACCCTGATTCCAGCATCTACAACAGGATTATCTCCATGTGAGGTGGGTGCCTGAGCTCCTCTTACAGTCGTGGGGATCAAGGTGATATTTACTTCCCTCTCCCTCCCTCCCTCTCTCCACCCCCCCCCCCCCCCCCCCCAGGTATCTAGATACCCTAAAATACATCCGAATGGGACTGTGGGTATCCTAATCAGTTATACAAGGTTATCTGAGCTGTCCTTGAGTAAGCTGCCTGGCCTCCAGCTGCAGGTCCGTGATGGTGCCGGTGTCCCTTAGATCCTGTGTGACATCCACCAGCTCCATGTGGGTGGTTTAAACACCCACGGACACTTCGGCTGGTGCTCAGTACATTGTGGGGACAGCTGAATCCAGCCCATAGCCATGCAGAGACATTTGCTTTGCAGTCATCTAAATGCAAAAGTGTGGCTGCAGGAGTGCTCACAAATCGTGTCTTGGCCACCGAACAGAATTTCCTGTGACTTCATTATCTTCTGAAGGCAGTTTGTGGACAGTTTGTAGATAATCAGGAAGGCTTTTTAATGCTTTTGGCCAGGATGGTTGGAGAACTTTGTCTTTATTACAGCTTTGGGAACTCTTCTCACAAGATAGACACTTGCATCTTCTGAAGCTACCTGTTTTTTCCCAGATATTTTAAGCAATGAAACAGCTATCGAAGCAACGTGGCCACCAAAATCTTTATCTTGTGTATTTGACTACTATTCAGGGTAGTTCCTCAGCCTTTCAGACTCTTTGCAAGTTGAGATAGATGAGGTTCCCCATTCTCGCAGTGGATCATGTTATGTTGCAATGATCAAAGCAATGGAAAGGTCTAAGCAGCTTCAAAACAAAGGAAGCAAACCTCTGCACGTGTACAGTACTGAGTTAAATGGCTCCCAAAGGTATGAAGAGTGCTGGTTTGGATTACAGGAGAAAATCTTTCCAAACATCCTATCCTCCACTGAGAACATTAAACTCTTAATTTCAGCTAGTTCAGCTCTCTTCTTAACATGGCTTGCCTTTGTGATTACAGACAAATTGCTGAGAAGGTTTCTGAGAGAAATAGATATAACTTAGGACTTCCCTCAACACTTAATGTATGTAAATGCGCCTCTTGGGAAAGGCAATGAAATGACTGAAGAAAAATAAACCCGTCACTGTTACAATATTATGGCCTGCAATACTTTTTCTTCCAGAGCCAGTATGTACTAAGGAGGTAAAATCACGTAACAAAAACATAAAGATCCTAATCCAGAGTTACAGACTTCAAATCAGATTCAGAAGCCTGGAGGTTTAATTCAGCCTTATGACTCTAGGAAGAGCTCTGGACTGAAACAATGCAAACCTCCAAGGAAAATGTATAGAATCTTTGATTCATTTTGTTTGTTTTTCCTTCTCTCATTTTGCTCAGAAGGTCACTCATTAGAAGTGCTGTGATATGAAAGAACACAAGGTGGAAGGAGTTATTTGGGAAGTGTTTACTTTATCTCTCTTTATGAGGATGATCTCAAGACCACTTCCAACGAGCTCCTGTGAGCTGTGCGAGCCTTGTAACCTGCACAGGGGAATGGCAGCAATGATGGAGAGCTCCCATTATTAGGGCTAGCACAAGGAGCGGATTGCTTTTTGCCCTGTGCTCGATCCGGGCCCAGGCACTGTGCTTCAAGCAGTGATCCCTCATGATATATTGGAGAGAATGACAACAAATGCAACAATGTCATCCTCCGACAAGGCGGACTGCCATGCATGCCGGGGCAAACGAAAATAGATGGGGTGTATGTACCTCTCCAAACAGTAAGTGCTGTGGAAGTAAATCATCTCTTATTTCTTCATACATCTTCTCCAGAGCTGTTCTCTGTTTTTTTAGGAGCAAAACTCCCCTAGCAATGATAATTTTCTTTCTGCTATTCCAGATTTGTTAGCATCATTTCTCCAGCTGAGACAGAAATGCTGAATATCCCCCTCTCACCCCCATGGTACACCTCCACCCCCTCCACATGCTTATTTGTCAAGCTCTATTGGTGAACTAAGAATATGATGGGGCAGGACTACGGGGAGAGAAAGGGATGCTCTCCTCACAGGGGGAGTTGGACAAAACTGCTACTCCCAGCCAAAGGCATTTTTCTGCTGTTGTCACTATTTGTTCTGGCAAGTTGCTTCACAGGGGTGGAAACCATTTTTCTTCATCCATTTGGTACACATCTTTCACTGCAGAAGAGTTTGCTACCTCTGGTGCTGGTGTTAAACAGTAGTGAGAAAATCAAGAAAATGTATTTTCTTCACTGTCTACAGTTGTTCATAGTTTAATGCACCGTACAGTCTCTATATCATTAATAACAGCAGTAGTAGTAGTAATAATAACAATAATAAATAATAATAATAATAATTCCTGACTTTTTATAGTGCTTTTATATCCATGGATTCCTCTAGTACCTTTCAAAGATGGATCATGAACTTCATTTCATACATGGGGAAACTGAGGCAGTAAACCTCAATTTCTTGGTTGCACTATGGCAGAACTTAAACCCAGATCTCTTCACACCAGTCCAGGTTCATAACCCACTAATATCTATAGTGCCTTATGGACAAATTTCTGTAAGTTGGAGGTGCTGGCAGGCTTTTGAGATGTAAAAAGCACAGCAGCCAAGAAAAAATTGGGGTTTAGTGTTCAGCTGCAGAGGATGGGTTGTCCTCAGAAACTCCTTTACTCAGAATGGAGGGTGCCGTCAGAGATTTCTCAAGATACATTAAGATTCAGGCAATTAAAACCAGACTATCTCAGCTGTTGGTAAGTGCAATTTGGGAAATCCCTTTCCAAGTTACAATTTTAGTTCAAGTTAAGATCTCTGATTGGTGCCTTTTTTAATCTGGAAAGGCCATTCTGAAGCTTTGATTTGATTGTTTTCCCTTCTGTCTCTTTACCTGGGCACTCAGTGATCCAGATCTGTCTCCACGAATGAGCCATCCCTTCTCTGATTCCCCTTCCCCTTTCTTAGACTCGGACTGTTAGTATTTATTCCCAGCCCCGTCCAATCCACTAGTGACTAAGTTTTATCCTTTAGGCTACACTCAAGCTAGTCCTCACAAGCACTGTGGTACCTCACTGCAAAACAGGAATGAACTATTGAGGCTGCTGCTCCAGGTCCCTGTGTAGTCAGCAGGAAGAAGGAGACACGATATGAAAGCATGTTGCTTATACACAACAGGTAGCGTGGATACGGTCCAGTAGGTTTCACAGGGGTTGTCTGCAGGAACCTTGAGGAGTGCAGGGCCAGACAGGTCTCTGTGGGACTCCCCTGGAAGTGCTCTTGCCTGAAGACAAATTCCTGTTTCTTTTTCACTGACTGAGATCAGACAGGTGTTTCTTTGTTTCTTTAATATGCCAGCCTTCTAACTTTTTAAATCAAAATATCTGTTCAAAGATATGGAAGACAAACACTGGATCTATTGAATTACCATGGTTAAAAATAGCAATTCAGCTTAGAAAACATTAAAAAAGAACTTTGGTCGGTTTGTTGAAATCTATTAGCTGGGAACAGCAACATACATGTACTTACACTAACCATAAGATTGCACTGACTGGAAAAAAAAATAAAAATGCTTTTTAACCACTTGCATGTTATCTGACCCCAGTATTGCTACATGCAAAAATCATGAAAAAAAAAAAAAAACTACCCATGGCACAGGTATTTTAGGATTTTAAAGGAAGGAGGAAGAGGAAAGAGGAGAAGAAAATAGAGA
>NC_139042.1:202019462-202064127 GCF_965140915.1 Aythya marila | reverse complement strand
GGAAGGGAAGGGAAGGGAAGGGAAGGGAAGGGAAGGGAAGGGAAGGGAAGGGAAGGGAAGGGAAGGGAAGGGAAGGGAAGGGAAGGGAAGGGAAGGGAAGGGAAGGGAAGGGAAGGGAAGGGAAGGGAAGGGAAGGGAAGGGAAGGGAAGGGAAGGGAAGGGAAGGGAAGGGAAGGGAAGGGAAGGGAAGGGAAGGGAAGGGAAGGGAAGGGAAGGGAAAAGAGAAACTTTAACAAAAAAAATAGAATATAAATTAATTAATCCACCAGCAAAGAGATTCTGATCACTAGAGGGGACAACTTCTGAACATTTGACATTTTCACCCTCTTGGAAATATAATCCATTATATTATCCTTACTTCCCTGTCAAAACTTCAATGGATTAACTTAAGGCAGGTATCCTGGAATCCAATAAATTAATAGGCAAAAGAAACAAAATATAGCTGAAGCTATCTAAAATTCATCAGCCTTTGGGATTCATCATTGATAAAAAAATAATCTATTTTTCTCTGTACTCCATTTTTCCATTTTCTTTTTCTTTTTCTTTTTCTGAAGTTTCTTAGATTTTGAAGCTTACCTTGACTGTAAAAATGGCTGTTCCAGTAAACTACAAAAGAAAAAAAAATATGTAATGCAACAAACTTCCTGGTATGAAACTCAGAAGATGATATTTCCAAACGTGTTCCCCAAATCTGAGAAATAATAATAAACAAAAGTAATATGTTACTGATAACACAATTATTATAATTAATTCTGTGAGATCCTTTGCAGTAAAATTTTTATAGACGGTTCAGTATTATTTCAACTATTGTTAAGAATACCAAATATCTGATGTTTTACAAACAACAATTACCTTATCAATGAATCTGTCCACATAAACTGTGAACCAAGAATTTGGATGATAAGCAGTGATATCATTCTGCCCAAATAGTAACAACTAGGTTTCCCTAAAGCACACGATCTCTCTACTCTTTTGTCATGGCATAAATTGCATCATTTCCATTGCCTCATTATTTCTAGAATCTACAGTGTGTTTTCCCTAGGGCCTGGCAGCTGAGACATGCTTGATTCTCTTTACACATCATGTTACTTGTCAACAAGCTAATGAAATTATGACTTTTCATTCCTGGTGGTCTGTGTATGTGCCCTGAATGACTGGTTGTATATAAAGATGGACCAGATTCAAGATTCTTCCTCGTGAAGAGTTTCTCAAACAGCAGGTGTGAATTAAGTCAGTGCTCTGAAAAAAATCACTTTAACATATTTTGTATTTCTTTGAATCAACTGTCCAGTTCTTGTGTTATTTTGCAAGTAGTTGCAAATGAAAACCGGCTGTTGGATTAAGATATAAATCTATAAGCTTCTTATGAAGTATCTTTACCATAAATAAGGGTTCATATCCAACTATTCATATTATACACAGGAGCCATCTTTCCACCTGAATGCTTTTCTCTTTTTTTGATCATATAACATGAAAAAGAAAGCTTTTCCTGACTCAGAAACAAAGCTAACCTCTTCAAATCTGCCGATTTGAAGAAAGAACAAGCCATTCCTTTTCTATTCATTTTTAAAATGTAACATTTATATCTCTAATGAAATATGCAGTTTTGTTTTGTGGGCAGTTACAAAGCCTTTTTGTACTGTTATCTTATTCTTTATATTCATGTATCTTTCTTTTTGAAAGATAATGACTGACAGATTTTTAAACTGTCTCAAATCTTTTAGAACTCTTACACTTTCAAGAACTTTAGTTACTGTAAGCTGTAAAAAATGTGAACTAAGTTATTTATTTTATTTTCAGAGCTTGGTCTTCTGATTTATAATAGGAATCACATTCTAAAATCAAAATTGTTTTCAATGAGTATAGCTTGTTGTGGTCAGAAATCTATTTCATTAGTTTCTATAGGTTTAAGTGAAACTGCTTAAGCACATTTTCTCTTTCAAAACATGAAAACAAAATCAAACCAAAATCATTGTTTAGTTATTTGCAATAATTATTGAAATTCAAAACCAGATTTTAAAACCTACCTTTTTTTTTTTTAAATATTTATTAAACATATAGTTCATTTATTTGGGTTATATTTGAAGAATAATGTGAACCTATTTTTAATGGCATTTGAATTCTATCTGCAAAACAGTAAATAGGAATTCTGCTTTTGGCTTGGATGGGATCAAAATGTAGTTGTAAGGGAATAAATAATATATTTTACTTTGCAACAGTATGTGATCACTATTACTTATTCAAAGACAACACCCCAAGTTATGCGATATCTGAGGAAAATGTTTACAAATCCCTGGACTGCCATATTTTTACCGTGGATATTCGTGTAATTATTTATACTTTGTCAGATATAGGCTCAGCCTCACAGTAATGTTTTCCACTCATAGTAATTTCTAGCTGTTGTTCCTGATGTCACCAAGACAAGACCTTGATTTTCCTAGGAATTATCCAAACAACAGTGAAAGGCAATTACCAATTCACTGGAAAGTGTTTGGGCAGAAGAGAAGATGGGCACAGAGAGGTGAAGAAATATGCCTATGGCCATAGTACGTGTGACTGTATATGTGAGATTAACAGCTGGGAACAGCATGACGATGCTCATTTCAGACAATAGGTTTAATCTGTACACCATCCACATCTTCTGGGTTGCCCAAAAGGGAAATTGACGCCCATCTACAAGAAAGGCCGGAAGGTAGACCCGGGGAACTATAGGCCTGTTAGTTTGACCTCAGTGCTAGGGAAGCTCATGGAGCAGATTATCTTGAGTGTCATCACACGGCACTTGCAGGGCAAGCAGGTGGTCAGGCCCAGTCAACATGGGTTTATGAAAGGCAGGTCCTGCTTGACAACCCCGATCTCCTTCTATGATAAAGTGATGTGCTTGGTGGATGAGGGAAAGGCTGTGGATGTGGTCTACCTTGACTTCAGTAAGGCCTTTGACACCATCCCCCACAACATTCTCCTCAAGAAACCGGCTGCTGTCGGCTTGGACTGGTGTACGCTTCATTGGGTTAAAAACTGGCTGGATAGCCGGGCCTAAAGAGTTGTGGTAAATGGAGTCAAATCCAGTTGGAGGCCGGTCACTAGTGGCATCCCCCAGGGCTCACTCCTGGGGCCATTCCTCTTCAATATCTTTTCCAATGATCTGGATGAGGGGATAAAGTGCACCCTCTGTAAGTTTGCAGATGACACCAAGTTAGGTGTGTGTGTCGATCTGCTCGAGGGTAGGAAAGCTCTGCAGGAGGATCTGGATAGGCTCGGACCGATGGGCCGAGGCCAGCTATATGAAGTTCAACAAGGCCAAATGCCTTGCACCTCAGGTCCTGCACCTGAGGCCCAATAACCCCAAGCACAGCTATAAGCTGGGAGATGAGTGGTTGGAAAGCTGCCTGGCAGAGAAGGACCTGGCAGTATTGGTTGACAGTCATCTGAATATGAGCCAGCAGTGTGCTCAGGTGGCCAAGAAGGCCAACAGCATCCTGGCTTGTATAAGAAGCGGTGTGGCCAGCAGGTTTAGGAAAGTGATTGTCCCCCTGTACTTGGCTCTGGTGAGGCCGCACCTCAAGTACTGTGTTCAGTTTTGGGCCTCTCACTACAAGAAGGACATGGAGGTGCTCGAGAGAGTCCAGAGAAGGGCGACGAAGCTGGTGAGGTGGACAACAAGTTCTATGAGGAGCGGCTGAGGGAGTGGGGTTGTTCAGCCTGGAGAAAAGGAGGCTCGGGGCGCTTATTGCTCTCTATAGCTACACTAAAGGAGGCTGTAGTGAGGTGGGGATTGGTCTATTCTGCCGTGTGCCTGGTGACAGGACGAGGGGGAATGGGCTAAAGTTGTGCCAGGGGAGTTTTAGGTTGGGTATCAGGAAAAACTTCTTTACCGAAAGGGTTCTTAGGCATTGGAATGGGCTGCCCAGGGAAGTGGTTGAGTCACCATCCCTGGAGGTCTTTAAAAGATGTTTAGATGTAGAGCTTAGTAATATGGTTTAGTGGAGGACTGGTTAGTGTTAGGTCAGAGGTTGGACTAAGTGATCTTGGAGGTCTCTTCCAACCTAGACAATTCTGTGATTTTGTGATTCTGTGAATGCAGAAGGCAAAAATAATGTGCCTTTTAAATGTTACTTGGGTTAACTCTTCAGTTTTGAGGGCACTATCAAGGAAGGTCACTTCAGATAATGAACATGGATGGAAGATATACAGAAGAAAAACACCAGGTGTGGAAAGCAGACCACACTATGCACAGGGAGATGTAGAGTTCAGGGGAAGCTGAACTAGACATGCACAATAATTCCCATCATTTCTGATGATGTCATAAACAATAAAACAGAAGGACCAATCTCAAGACAAAACAGTGCATCTGTGAATCAAATTATTGTTATTCTCACTGGGACACTGATATAATATTCTGTAATTTTAATTTCTAATAAATTGTAATTTTTTTTATATAATTCTACATGGGTAAGAAGAGTTTTTTATATTTTTTTTCTGAACTGAGTTATTCACTGACTGCAGAACTTCTGTTTTTTCATTTGGAAAATATCTTCTTTAAATATTTAGAAAAAATATCTATAAACAGCATGCAGTTTTAATTACAATTTATACGCTTGCATTTTAATTGCCTTTTAAACTAATTTAGCTTGTTCTTAAAGTTAATTAAACTCATTGGGGGGAAAATGTTCCTTAATTCAGTTGTGAAAATGGAGCAGATGTGAAGATGTATTTGTGATTGTGTTTATCAGTCTGAACTTATAAGAATCCCTTTTATCTTAAACTCTGTAATAGACCTCTAAAGCAAAGTGTTTTCCATGTGAGCAAGGTGCCCTGCACATTTCCTGTGTGTTTTCAACATTAATATTATGTGTGCACAGCACATTCTTCTTTAATTAATTTGCCTTCTCTAAAATATATTGAAGCTTGATATAGAGGAAGATGCAGCAGTGTCTGCATTGTTAAAACCTTCGTTTTGATGTACTTTCAACTCCGACCTTACAATTGTTTTAGTAATTCAAATTCTACTTTTTTCAACAAGTTTCTGGGTAGGTTATGAGCATTTTAACAGTTAGTGGAGGGAACATGCTTTTCTAAGCACATTTTTAGGAAAGAAAAATGCTAAGAATACATCTTGGTTGAATTAGAGATCATTATGGCACCTGCAATTCAATCCTTGACGTAGCTTTAAAGTCCCTATCCTGATGCTTATGACAGCTTTGCTGTTGCAGAGCTCATTGTAGTCTGGCTGCAATGCCCACAAAATCAAGATCTTGGAGTAGCTAGTCCATGCTGAAATTTATATTTAACCATTTGTTTGCAGCTGTTTGAGGTACTTCTACTCCAGATGTGCCTACAGCCATGAACCCCAAAAATGAAAGCATTTGCTTTAAAAATGATATGGGAAAAATTATGTTCAGTGTCAGTTTCTCAAAGGAATTTACTTTCAGTCAAGTAGTCCAAAATAACGACAAGCTTAGGTTATCATTGTGCAAAGAAGAAAGGCAATACATCCAAAGAAAGAACCCATAGCCAATTTTCCCTAAAGTGACCGTGTTCATATTTCTTTCCTGAAATAATTTATCTGCTAATCAATCTAAACTACATGTTAACTCTCCAGCCTGACATGAAATAGGTCCAGTGAATATTTCTGGTTGGTGTGATAGTGTTTGATAAGTATTAAATAACTAAGGTATTGCAAACTATTGATCTTTTGATACATACAGAAGATTCAAACCACAAAATGAATCTCATCCTTCAAAAAGACCATTAAAATGATCAGAAGTGACTAGCCCACCATGGTCATTACAGCAGATCTTGAATCATGTTTAACCAATAAAAGCAAAGAGTTTTTTTTCAGCAGAGTAGAAGAAGAACAATAGCCAGTGTTTCAATCAGAAACACTGGTATGTAGTATCAGTGCTAGATACCTGGAAATTCAAAAAGGAAAACAAAAATAAAATAAAGGGAAAAAAAAAAAAAAAAAAACTTTCATGTTCACTGTATCCAGCATGGGTCAGCGATTCTGAGGTCACTGACATAGGCTTACAAGTTTTGTAAAGAAAACCTCAGTTAGCCTATGGTTCTGTTATTGTAGCAGAAACAAGCTCACTGCTGGTTTGTTAACTTGTTTTGATTCTGCTCTACTCTTGTTTCCTTGACGTACACAAGGCTGACATCCAGAGACACTCTTCTTGGGCAGTCATGTGTATCAGGCCCAGTACGCTCACTGTCAGCTTGATAGGACTACTAAATGACTGTGCGCTGATCCAGAAGCAACTATTCCTCATACTGTGCAACTTGTTGGAGCTTTTATGAATACTATATAGTGTGTGACAGCTACTTTTGTGCATTTGTAGCAACTCATTATATACACATTTAAATTCCTCTGCAGTAATAGGATTTTTTTAAAGCTCTTTCTTTACTGACCATCCATATTTGTAAGAACTATTTCATTGACCGTTGCTGCATATAAACCTCATGAAATAATCCATTTTTTCACACCTAAAAGCAAATTGAATTCACCTCAGCAGCTTCCACAAAATAAGGCTGAGCTTGGACTTTTTAGATTACTGAGCACAGAGATGTATGCATGCCCTGCTGGAGGAGCTGTACTTTTCTACTAGCAATATTATTTTGTACTTTGTGTTTGGCTCATTAGTCTTTTTTCACCAATACTGCAGCCTTTGTCACCCCCCCAAAAAAAAAAAACAAACAAAAAAAATCATAGGAAGAACCTTGATGATGTATAGCTGTCTCTCACATAGTTGAATGCAATAGGGAGGTAATAGGGAGGTTCCGATGGGTCCCTCAGATCTTAACAGGCCTTCTGGAAGCAAGGACCACAAATTTGCATGTATGACAAAGCAATGCCATGCGCTGCGTGGATCACATCAGCAACATGTACAAGAACAGGCTATTACATTTTCAAATTTTTATCACCAAGAATGGATGTTTGGTTTGAAGAGATCTCTGGAGGTCATTTAGTCTAACTCCCTGCTCGAGCAGGGCCACTTTGGTTGCCCAGAACCATGTCAAAAAAACTTTTGAGGCTCTCCATGGATGGAAACTCCCACAGATGATATTTAATTCAGTTGATCATATCCTTCTAAAAGTTAGGCATCTAGTTTAATATCTAGGATCCTTCTATACTGAATAGTCACAAATAAACACTTGTTAAAAGCTATTAATCTCATGTAATTCAAACACTTTTTGGGGGTTAAGAAATTATTTCTTCTACCTCTACGGGCATTTTCTTCAGTGTATTTACATTTCATAGGAAACCTAACTCAGAATTCTGGTTTCATTGCTTACTGTTCACATTTTAAACCTGTTTTCAAATATTTTACATCCTCTTAGATCTGGAAATCCAGGAGCCTATATAAGATCAGTACAGTAAGGCAATTGTTTTCTCAGATCTCTAAACAATGTTAATTGTCTTGAATATACTAGCCCAAGGTACCTTCATATTGTCATCATTACAGATTTTTTTTCTGACTCTTCTCAGATTCAATGATGATGGCATCCACATTTAACCCTGGGGAGAGAAAAAACAAACAAACAAACAAAGAAACAAAACCAAACAAAACAGTTTTAACCTTGCTAATACCCAAGTCCCAGAGCACAAGCTGTCACAAATATGCAAGAAGTGAAATAACCACAAGGCCTCTGTAGAGCTCTAGATTATTCCTTGTTTGCACATAGGTTAACTGTGTTATAAAAGAAGAGAAGAAAAAATGAAGCTGTACTGATTCTTATAACAGAAATAGTAAAAGTCAGCAAGTAAGCCCACTCATTATTAAAAATCAAGTGATAAAACTTCCTTCCTTTGTCTTTCAGTAACATCAGTGAAGTTTTCTGTTTCTCTTCTTTTCTGTTGCTAGTCACATAAATTAGCAAATTTAAAATTTTAAAAAAAAAATGAGCAAAGTTAGCAGTTCATGAAATACAATAGTTAGAACATTGCAGAGGGAAAACTTAACGAGAAAGATTAATCTCATCTACATCTGTCTGAGTTATACATTTATGCTGATTTCTTACAAATGAAAAGGAATGGAAGTTTTTGAGGAGTACTTTATTTTCATCCTAGTACATGCTCTGTAATGTCATATAAACTTTCTCCAGAAATGTGGTTTTGTGTGTGAATAATGAATGAAGTCTGAATATCTAGTTCAATTGTAGGCATGAGACACACAAATTTAGGGGAGATTAATTCACCCTAAATGACTTAGTAGCAAAAAAGAAGCAACACGAATCAAGTATGGAAATCATTCACAGAATAAACACAAGGATTTGCTACATATTGTCTTTGTTCAATAAAGATAACCTAATGTCGTTTGAACAGAAAAAAAACTTTAGTAGCATTTTCAGCAAGCTCATATCACATAAGGTGCCCTAAGCCACAGAGGAAATGTCAATATGTTTTCTCCCCCTATTAACTTTAGAAGGCAATTAGAGGACTGGTTTACAGATCACTTTTTGAAAGTGAAAAGTAAAAGAGATTAATTATACCCTATGTATTTTTTCTTTTGTTGTTGTTGTTGCTTGTTATTGTTGTTGTTATTTTCCTCCAAATCAGGCATGTGTTGCCACTCAATACATAATCTGGCTTGCTCTATACCTTTGAGTGACACATTTAAGAGTGCATGAATAACACAGTGTTCAAAGTTCCATGTTTCTCCGCAGATGCAAGATACTATTAGAATAGTTCTATTTCTTCATATTGTCTTTGTCCTGTCAGCTCAGTGTGGAGCATAACCTGTCTTCATGGCCACCACTCTTCTCATGTCTGGTAAGGCACTTTCCTCATACATATAATAATGCTGCCTAAGGTACCCAAGAAAACATTAGGAACTTTCTTTCATTTGAAATAGTGTATCATACAATTCACTATTTTGCAAGTATTCATCAATATGTGTTTAATTCCTCGATCATAAACAGCAAACATGGTTGCTCACAATGTAGCAATGGTCTGTCATTAAGACATCATGAATATCTTCAATATAGAATTCATGGAATTGATAATAATTTTGTCATTTATGTATGACTAATAAGAAATCTTGGTTATTAACAGTTTTTCAGTAGAGCAGTAGTCATAAAGCCATACTCCATATTATAATTATTGTTGTTAATAAGTTTCAGATAGGAATGCTACTCACTTCTTCTGGCAGTACTGGATGTTAACATTTGTCAGACTTTGAAAAGCCAATAGATGACCTCCATACAGAAAATTGCTAGATAATTGCTAGAAAATTGCTAGGATAGGATATTTTGTGCTATGACAGGAGATTAGCTTTAGTATCTCAACTGCAATCCAGAACTCACCCAATTAGCCAAAATGAAAATAAGAAAATAATAAATAAATAAATAAATAAATATAAAAAAAAAAAAAAAAAAAAAAAAAAGGAAAGGAAAGGAAAGGAAAGGAAAGGAAAGGAAAGGAAAGGAAAGGAAAGGAAAGGAAAGGAAAGGAAAGGAAAGGAAAGGAAAGGAAAGGAAAGGAAAGGAAAGGAAAGGAAAGGAAAGGAAAGGAAAGGGTAAATAAATAAATATTTTTAAAAAGTCAATCCAGCAGGGGGAGATTGTCTAAGGGCAAAAGAAGAAAAGGTTTGGTTTAGTAACACATAAAGGAAACCCACTTTCACCTAACTCAAACTTAGCTTTATTTTTGAATAGCCTTCTCATTTTAGGAAGACGGTTACAGTGTTCCCAAGCTGAATCAGACCACTTGTTTCTACTGAATCCAGACAAAAGCAATTTTTTACAGTTTATCATCACAATATTGATTCCGTCATGTATTTTATGATTCAAGATTGATGTGGATGTTGGAAACATCTAAAGGGAGTTTAAGATTATGTTATGTTCCAAAGAGTGTTTTATCATACATAGTGAAAACTATCATTTTATATTGCAGTGAATTCAAAAACTTACCTTGTTTTGTAAAGACAGGTGATCTCCATATATGTGTATTTATTCACAAATAGTTACTTTGATAAATTTAAGGAATGATAAAATGAGTAATGTGGTACAGACATCAAAAAAAAAAAAAAAGAAGAAATTAGAAACAAAAATAGAATTAAAATACTAAGCAAATGAGCATATTACAATATATGCTCTCTAAATGTAGTAGAATATCAAAAAATATATATAGAAAACTTAACTTTGATTAACACTGTATTCTACTTTTTAGGTATATCAACTTGTGTAAAAGATTGTAAAATTGTTTTCAATTGTTATTCATTTCTTTCAACTTTATCTACAATAATTGTAACTATAAATGTCACCATACCACTTCAATAAAATCATTAGGAACTATTTTACACACACTTCTAATGTTTACTTTTTTATTATTATTATTTTTATTATTATATGCATTCAAAAACCTCATATATCATTAATATATATCTTCTTTCTTTAATACTTCTACTGTATTAAAATAAGACTATCATGTATGGTCTTTGTACATTATCTTTCTACAAGATAATTTAGAATAATTTTAGAACATCAGAGTTCTAAAATTGTTCTAAACAGCAGCTATCCAAAGTAAAGCAAATAAATAAAAAAGGGGTCAAATTTAATATCATAACTAGCATAAGTGATGAACTATCCACAAGTCTAGATTTTTGTTAGATAACAGACACTACACAATTTAGGTATTAGAAAATATTTCTTCCCACAGAAATATGAATTGGATACAATCTTTATCTAATACAGAAGAAAAATGAAATTTCTAACATTGTTTAGAAATTTTATGAACAACATTCTTAGTAGCCCCACAGCTATGAAGATCTCTTCTGTCAGTGAAACTGGCTTTCCACCATACAATCCCCAAACCCTTGGTATGTGCTTTTTGGGTCATAGTCTCATATAAGTCTATTCTTATTACTAAACTATGTATTGAAAATATTAAATCCATATTCACCCTCTGCATTTTTCAACATTTATCTAGGGCCCCTAGGATACAATTCAACTGATTATGGTAGGTCAAGAAAGATAACCAGTTCTGGAGGGATGCTTATATTTCGGTGATTAAGGAACAACCTTAACTGACTACATTCCAAAATTGGGCATTTCAGTTATGTTTAAAATCAGATTAGAAAAAGCCAGACCTTAGTGTGCCAAGTATAATGAAGATGCAGTGTTCTCAGGAGGTTACAGTATAAAGCTGAAGATGCCCAACTTCCATGCTTATTTTTTCTTCTGGTCAACTTTATCTCCTCTACTTCCTTATTTGGAAAATGCGGACCTCTATCCTAAAACTCTCTGAAAATTATATTTAAAAATTTAAAACCGTACATGAGAAGTAAACATAATTAACATATATGTTATTTTTATCTTAAAATATGTTGGGATTTATCTAGGAACTTTCTTTTTTTTAAACAGAAACACGTTAGAGTAAAGGTATAAAATTATTTCTCACAGATTTTATAAGGATTACATCAATGTAATAATGTTGAACACAAAATATTTTACAAAAAAAAAATAATAAAAAATCCCAGTCATCATCTGGCTCCAAGATCAAACTTATTTTGCTAGAAAAATAATGAATCAGAGTGTTTTCTTGTTCACACTCTTGTTCAGAAGACTAGATGTGATGCCTTTTTAATTGTACAATGCTGATGGACTAACAGATCTTGAAAACTCATCTGTCCTGGCATTTAAGATACTGATATTTTTGTTTTACAGTAGTCTATTCATATACAGATATAGATATAGATATATTATTTGCTGGTGTTTATTATAAATGTTTAACAGTAAAAGTACATAATTATTTTCCATCTAGGAAAAGACAACAACAACAACAAAATACCAAAAAAAATAATCTCATTGAACTCAGTGGGATTTTTTTCTTCTGTTGACATCAATACCCTTTGGATCGGATCCATACAATGCAATTTAGTACAGCAGTTAAATGTGCAAAAATATTACTGACTACAGAAAGACTTTAGACATGTTCTCAACAAATACCCTCAATATTTAGCTGTAGTGACAAGAGAGCATTTGCTTGGGTGCGGGGACAAGGCAAGAAGGGGGACAAGGCCAGAAGTAGAGGGAAATTGAAATAGTTCTATGACCATAAAAATTTAAGTAACAAATTGATGAGTTTCTTATGATGTCTCCTAAAACTGAGAAGTTTACAAAGCTAAGTGAAAGGAAAAAGTTCCTAAATGACAGAAACCTTTTATTTTTGCATAACAGTTGCTTCTGTTGATAATATACACACTGTGCTGTCCTAGAGCTGATGCTTTGTTTGTAACGTGCCCAGGGATGTTATGGTGCACAATACAACTGTCACCCTCAGTGACTGGAATTTGTGAATTTGTGCTCAGAATTTGTGATTGGGCCTTACAGAGTAAGTGTGCACTAGAATATTAAGAATGGGATGCTATTATGTACAATACAACCCTTCACATCTAAGCAGTTACGTAAAACTTTGAAAATAAACAAAATCCACAAAATGCACTAAAAGTCTTCTTTTTCACCATTAGAAGGTAAAGGTGCCGTCCCTAAAAATTGCTCCTTGTGGTCTGAGCTGTCACAATTCTTTCTGGAGCCAGCACTTATCTGGTCATATAAGGAACTATTTGGAGCAAAATCAAGTAATATGCATGAAAAAATAATTACACAGTAGAAGTCAGGACTGAATCCATAAATCCCCCAAGAATCATGGCTGCAATTTAATTCCCTGGGTAGGCTTTTGTATCCATGCTGACTATCCAACACATGAGAAACAGGTGATCAGGAGGGTCTTCCAATCAAAAATACTGACATTAAATCCTGCATCAGTTAAGTTTGGGCTGCTGAAGAGGATTGTAAACCACCACTGGATATATTTTTAACCACCACTGGACTTTTATATTTCACATATGTCTTTCAAAAACATCTACATAATGCAGATACACTTCCTCATCTTTATATGTTATACCACAGGCCACATCACTTGCTCACTTCAAGAATTTAAACTTTTTGTGCTTTGGGTCTTGCTTTTTCACTGCTTGGGTTTGTATTGTTGGTTGATTTCATTTATACATAGACATATGCGCAAAGGGAGATCGAGGCTGTTTATGGGTGATAGACATGCCTGCATGAGTCAGTTACATAGAAAAATAAAACGTTGAAATGCACACCAAAGAATAGTTGGTTGGCAGTATCTAATAAACTGGTGTTTATGAAAGGTAAAACTTGGGAAATTTATTTCTGTCTCCTTCTGTTAGTATTTTAATTAAATAAATCTCAATCTGTCCATGGAAATCCCAAGCAGGGAAAAAAAGAAAAGAAGAAAAAAAAAAAAAAAAAAAAAAAAGCACTAACCTTTTATGAACTCAGAAAAAGAGAAGATTAAAAGAATGTGTGATCAATAGCAAAATGTATCTTTTGTGAGTTTCATGTCTCTCCCTTAAAGACAGAGGAATGTTAATGAGCTCAATGAGCTCATAAACATATACTAAAAGTACTGAGGGCTCTATTTACTTTACTCGCACCATAGAAAACTAATGCAAAGCTTCTGAATTCAATTTAGTTGTGTTTATTTTAAACTAGCAAGTGGAACTTAAAAACAAAAAATACCTTTACCACAAGCACAGCCCCTCGTTTTTTATTTATTTTTTAATTTGTATTTTTTTTTTTTTCACAAATCATCAGGGCTTAAATCTAATGCAAAGCGAAGTAGAAAAGGCTATTCTCAAGAAACGGAGTCACTGGAAGTTTGAAGCCCGATTCCAAGAAAATAAGGGGGAAAAAAGAGTTTTGAAAGTTTATCAAAACAAACAAACAAACAAACAAAAAAGTATCAAAGGTCATTGACTCTTCCTTTTCTGCTAAAATTTATATAAGAGAACATTATGGGTAGATTTTCTCATTTGATCATTTTCTTAGAGTTAGTTCTGAACTGCCTGTGGCCAAAGGATCATTTTTTTTCTCCTACCTATAGAATCACTGGGAATGTGACATTTGCCTTTAAGCGTCCACATTCTCTAATAGGTCAAATAGGAAGTGGGACTTTGGGGATTTTTCACTGGGTTGACCACAAGGTTTGGAAATGTTATGCTTTCTTCTGGGTCTTTCTAAACAGGATGGATATCATCTATGCAGCCTAAATAAAAAGAGGGAATATTTGTTTCAGACCTTGACTGAGGCAGTTGATGGAAAGAAAAAGGCAATGGCAAGCCATTGCTGATGGTCATGTAACATCCCGATATAGTTTTATAATTCTTCTTCAAAAATAATAAATATTCATTAAACTTTAGTGAAGTGCCTCCACAATCTAGTGCACTTTTTTCTTTTCTTGCAAAGCTACAATAAAAGGATTCAGAATGTAATTCAGCTTATTAATATTTTTTATTTTTATTACAGTAGTAATCAAGACCTACTAATCACTCTCTCTCTCTCACACACACACACTGTTGTGTGCTGAAAAATGACCTTTTTTTGGCTGTCACTGAAAACTCTATTCATAGATGAGAGCAGCAGATGACCTAGCACAAGTTTCAGAAAAAGCATAAGTGGGAGCTGCTGTAAACTCATCCCTTCTTTGCTAGCATGGTACATCACTGATAATGAGAACCGAAGGTGGCAATTTCATGCTATAGAAACTATTTGAGGTCTCCTGTCACCTTCTTTCTTTTTGCTCTGCAGTGCAATGAGAACATTTTTTTTTTTCAGAATATTTTCCCAAAATACAAGTGTAACTATTTTGAAAACAGAGATCAGATTGACTGATACTCACCTGGTCTGAAGAGTTTTCCACTTCAAATTGCTGTAAATTAGGCCAAGCACTGATTTAATTTGTGATCCCCAGAGCTTAGACCACTGCCAGAAACTATATTGTTTCTTTCTTTCCTTCACTTATTCACTCATTTCTTCTCCCTCATATTCTCAACAACAAATATTCTATGGAGATTAAGTAAGTGATTTCTCTGCTTTGCTTAATTTTTGTTATTGCTGATAAATCTGGTAAAGATCTGGGGAAGTGCATGGGGAAGTGTCTGACAAAGGAAACCAGGTTTCAAGGGATTAGATCCTGGAATGTCTTAAATCTCACTGATTGTTCTTTTTTCTCTCTGTAAAGTGAAAGCAAGAATACTTCTTTCTTCCCTAAAGGTACTTTATTGATGTATGAAGAGATTTTATTTATTTGTTTGTTTGTTTGTTTTGTTGTGGACATTATCTATTATCTCACATGCAATTAGATACCTAAGTGAAGGAAACAAAGTGACTGGGGAAGATAATCATCTTCATCATATGAGTGTGGTCGTGTAACTGAAGAGGGCTTTGGGAATCTGCTACAATAAAATTTGGATGATGTTCTCTATGGTGATGAGTAGTGGATAAGTCTGATCTTTCTGATGTGTAAGGTAAAACTGGATTAAGATAATGCCAAGTACTTACAAAAATTCCACACAAATGAAACCTGAAGGATAGGTTCCAAGGAAAAACAAACAAGCAAAAAAAAAATCAGCTCCCCGGATATGGGTGTTTCATGACATTTAATATGCCCTAGAGAATTGAATTTAGTTTGTAAACACTCTACCAGAAAAATGCAGTTCTCCTAAGTACCCTGTGCAGTTTAGCTCACCAAGAAATAGACACACATTCACTGGTCAGTGGGGTATTTATCCTTCTAGTCTGTTGGCTTGGTTGGTTTTATCTGCTTCAACAGTGATGCAAGCATACACACCTCACAAATGTTCAGAGGGAAACACTTAGACACATATTTTTTTTTTTATTATTCTGGAATTGAATCCCACACTGAATGTTTAGGTAGCTCTATTACACATCTGTAGGGCTTAAAATGTATTCCTTTAAAAGAGAGGAACTAACCAGCATGTTTGGTTCTGCTCCAAGGTTTTCTGTCCCTCTTAGTCACCCAGACCAAACTCTGAGTTTATTATGGCATCTAAAGCCAGGTGAGTTTCTAATAGCTTTAGAATGTCACGCTGCTCTGCTAATTGCTTAAGCAGCTGTACTTTTATATCTTCTATCGCTTTTGAAAAGGGATTTGAACTTGCTTTTTTATACAAAGAAACTAAGAAAACAACAACAAACTTTATTTTCAGAGAAGAGTAGACAGGTGCAGGAACAATAGAGACAATAGCAAATAAATAAACAAAGCTAAACAAAGCTCCCTTCTACCATATTGGACTGATACAAAGCAACAGCATAAAAAAAAAAAAAAAAAAAAAAAAAAAAAAAACAAACACCTTATATCCTGCTGAACTGTTTATTGGCACTCTTGTTCAGATATGTAGGAGATTACACAAGGGTTAAATAAGTCTAGCAGAAGAAGTAAAAAACTGATAGAAAAAATATGGAAAATGTAATGGGGGAAAGTGGATAAACTGTGCTTTGATAAGTAGCATTTATATTCCATGTCATGATCCTTTAAATTTCAGAGCCTAAGATGGACTTTGAGCAATACGGCCATGGAAGGTAGGATGAATGAACAGGTTCTGACACCTGGGCTTCTGCACCACCAAATGTTCATCAGTAACATCATTCAAGATTACATTTGAGATTTGCCAGTAAGAAGTCCACTTCTATGACCATTAATTAAGTAAAAAGAAACATGTTTACAATATATTTTTTTTTATAGTTTTTTAATGTTTATGCCCAAACCCCTTTAAACACAAGAACTCATCAATAAAAAAATCTCATGGCAATGGAGAGATAGATTCGGTGTACAGCCTTAAAAAATCTCCCTCCTTCTAGATCTTGTCATCTACTGGGGTTGCTGAATTCTTCCAGTTTTTAAGCTGCATAACACCACTGATTTGAATATCCTTACTCTAGTCTGTTTTCACTGTACCATGGCAATCTGTTTCCCACAACTGAAAATTCTTCTTTGAATTTTCTTTGAATTCTTTCTTCTTTGAATTTTAATCAAATCTCTAGCCGATTAAGCTAGCAATATCTTTTATTATTATCTAGTCACAGTATTTTAGACAGCCAATAGCAATCCCAGTAAATTTATAACCAAAAATAAACAATATCAGATAGATCAAAGAGCTTCTGTGCTATTGCACTTAAAACTGACATTTTTTAATGTTGACAGTTTTACAGGTCATTTATATAAAATGCCAGCATCTTAATGAAACTTTTGAATATAATAATTAGCATTTCTTGCTGGATTTGGGGATTGGGGACACTTTTGGATGTGTGCTGGGGCTGAAGGGGGATGGTATGTTTATTTTTGTTGTTGTTGATGATGGTTGTTTGTTTGTTTGTTTGTTTTTTACTTTTTACTGTCTTGATTCTGAGAATGAGCAATGTGAGCTCAATAGTCAGAATCTAGAATAGTCAGAATCTGTACAGACTGCAGTTGGACAGTAAAGTACCCATGCCTGCAAATTGACTAGATTAAGGGTTCAATTTCCATTTTAACACAGAACATTGAGTATTTATTTATGGAAATACCCTTTGGCTTATCAAAGAGAAGGTTAACAGGTGGTTTGAGCTAAGAGTACCTAAGGAGTGGTTAGAAGAGAGCTCTTTAATCAAGTAGCCAGACACAAGCCAAGATCCAACAGCTAGAAACTGAAGATGAAATTAAATAGGAAATAAATGCAGATTTTTTCTCTGGAGGGTAATTAGCTGTTATTTGCTGTTGGTTATTAGATTACAAGAACAAATGGTTGATCACAGAAACACAAGATGATTAGGGTTGAAAAGGGCCTCTGGAGATCATCTTGTTCAACCCCTCTGCCTAATGCAGGGTCATTATAGAAGGTTGCTCAGGTCTGTGATCAGGTGAGACTTGAATATCTTTAAGGACAGTGAACCCACCATCTTTCTAAACAACCTCTTTTGATATTTGATCACCCATAAAGTTAGAGTTTTATTGTGTTAAATGGATTTTTTTTTTTATTTTTGAATTTGTGCCCACTGCCTGTTGTTCTGTTGCTGGGCAAAGTGTGAGAAATCTCTGGAAACATTTTCTTTACTCCCCCATCAGGTATTTCTACACATTGATAAAACCTCCACAAGCCTTCTCTTTCCAGGTTAAACAAGCCCAGCTCTCTCAGCCTCTCCTAATCTCTGACACTTCAATTTTTTACATCAAGACTGGAGGTCTTTCTAAGAGATGTGCTCTAGTTCAACCACAAATTATAAACTTTAAGTGCAGGGAATATAAAGTGATATTTGTCATGTAGGAAGTCAAATAACTAGAACATCTTTTGCCATTAAAATCTTTTGAATAACACCTTAATCTTTCAAAAAGAACATCCTCACTGAACATGATGGTGAATTTTCTTTCTGATTCAAAGAACAGTGATTTTCAGTCATTTATAAAAACTGAATTTTCTTTTGGATAAAAGTCTTTTCTTGGGCTAGATCTTTAATGACTGGTAGGGCTGTGTAGTACTAGCAGTGTTCTCCTGGTCTACAGCCACTTGACAATCTTGTAATAGGCAGTTTCCCTCCTGGAGACACTGGCATTTTGGATTTTATGGGTCATCAAAATGGCAATGAATATGGCAGGAAATCCTAGACAATTATTGCCTTTACCTCCCATTAGCAATGTGGCTGCATCAAGATTGCACAGCTTGAGATGTTTTACCAAATGATTTTCAAAGTGTGGAAATTTTTTTGACATGACTTATTTCTTTGCCTGAATAGGCAATCACTTTAGGATCTATCTCTTTACTTTGCACAGGGTTAATGCTATTATATTTCCAATCCTCCTGGGGATTTTTGTTTGTTTGTTAGTTTGTTTTTAAAAAAAACTTTCTTTGGAAATCAAACTCTGGATCTGGTTGATTCATATGTTCTGCTGAATCTGTCCCCCCTTTTCTCTGAAAATGACCTGGGATGAAAACAGGAACTGGATGATACAGGTTTAGTTATTTAAACCTACTACAGGTAGATAAACATACAGCAGAAAATCTTCTCCGGATTGTATTTAACTCCATCAGAGTTCCAACTGCTGGGATCCTGTGATCTGGCAGCTCTCCAGAGGTGGGGAAGGTGGAAAATCCACAGGAGAAGTCATGGATGAATGAATGAAGTCTGCCACTTCCTCACTCAGCTTGTTCACCCATTTTAAGTAAGTGAAAAGGTAGTGAAAATACGCATGTGTCTGGGTACTTCAGGACTGTCTTAAACAGGGTTGTAACCCAAATTACAAAGGTTTAAGGAACTGAAGTAGGAATCTGCCTGTGCAAACTATCCTTAATATGCATCCATACTTGCTCTCAGTCTCTACATACATGCTCTGGCTGCTTCCAGGTCCTCATTGGTATGTAGGTTTCATTATTTCTCCTCTTAGCTTCGGGTTGTCTTAGTGTAAAGGATTCACGAAAACCTTTGCCTTTGCACTGTTAGAAATTAACACGTTGGGAAATGAATTACACCACCCGCCAGCTAAATAAAAACACAGACTGATCTAAGAAAGTCATTTATTGATCCTTCTTTTGTTAAAGTAGATTTCAGGGTGCAAAGTACTAACTCAGTTAAATCAATATCCCTTTCGCTACCAAGTTTGTCTTTAAGATTATGGGCTGTTCTAAAGAGTGGAGTTTAATTTCAAGGCATGTCCCTCACAGACATTGCCTCAGTTAAGGCTACGGGACATATATTGGGCAAACGTGGATAGGGGATTCTTACTAACAGTGATGTGTGGATCTTCCACAACCTATTCATTAAGATCTCAATGACATCTGAAGGCAGAGATGGCTATATTGCTGAAAGCTGAAAATACTTCTAAGTACAAAGCAATTTTGAATTCCTTATTAAAGAGTATAGTTACAAATTCTGGTTCATAATTTTTCCTCATCTAGGTACTTAACTGGTATATAGCAACATAGCTTCACTGAATTTAGTTGTGTGTCATTAGAAATCTGTCCCTCTTTTTATACAGCAAGGAAATATTTCTAAACATATCTGTATATAAACTGACAACTAGATGTTAATTTATACAAGATTTGCATATTTAAATACTATTTTTTAGGATTCTAAAAAAAATAATAATCTTAGAAAATCTTATATATGTAAACATTATTTTAGCTATGTTAAGGAACAGCTAGATATCAGCTGTGACTCATAACTTACAGTAATGGGCATGACTGTAAAGCATAAAATAATACAGTGTATAGCTGGAAAACAGCCCAACAAAAGAGAGGGAAATCAGTAGGTAAGGTGTGGGGTTTGGGGCTTTCTTTTTCCCTACAAATTATCCTACTTCACCTAGCAGGATTAAGAGCAATCTAAGAGCCTTTCTATTCTATTCTTTCCTACTCCACAATTTTAAAATTCTCTGCTTTTTCTGCCTTTTTTTTTTCTCTTCTTCCCTGCAAGGAAAGTTTAATGAGGCATATTTGCTTGTTTCCATGGTATTTCAAAGAAAGATTACTAGCTGAAGGCAAAGAAATATATAGAATAAAGCAAGGAACAAATGTCTGTTCTTTAGTAACAGATATAAACCTTACTTTCAGAATTCATTATATAGAAATATTTTTCTATACTTGTAATAACTGAAACCATCTTGGTCATTTTTTACTTTGATGTAAAGTCTGATGCTTCACAGAAAAAAAAATAATATATATATATATATATATTTGCTACACAGTATTTCTAAATTCTTGGGTCAGGAAAACATACACATGCATGGCACTAAATAACCATTAAAAACATCCTTTGCTGTTGAAATATTTCATAGCTAAGTGAAAACCAGGATTCAGTTTACACTGTTCATACAGTACAACACTGTTGATGGAATTTGAATTTATGTCTGTGAATAACACCCAAGAAAGGTAAGAGCATCGCTGCACCTTCCAAATGTAATTCATTGTGTGCTCACTAACTTCCTGTGCCCAGTACAACAAAGTTTACACAAATGCAGACAGGAAAATGCTGTTAACATCCAACTCAAGCTTCATTAAAATCAGAGACAAAAGTTCATGAAGCTCAGGGGATCGTGAATATTGTTCTCATTGCTCTGTCAGAAAAGAATTATCCTTCATTACTTTTATAGTATTGAATTCCTTATTAAAGAGCATTGTTATGAATTCCAGTTCATAATTTTTCTGGATCTAGGTCCTTAACTGGTATATAACAACTAACTATAGCAACTGGTATATTTCAATTATGTGACTTGTTTTTAAGCACACATAATTTAAGATGAGGAGTAAGATGCACCTGCTGAACTTGAAGTCAGTGCTAGAATACCTATTTATTTCATTTGTCCAGATTCAAACACAAGTTGACTAATGAAATTAAATAAAAACAACACCAAAAAAGCTCCAAACAAGTATTACATTTAATGCAGCATCTAAGGAAAAATATAGATATGTGATGCATGAATAAAGGATAGAGGTTCATCAAGAACCTCAGACCTGTATAACAGTGAGCAAACCACTAAAGACTGGATCTGTCATTTAAAGTGAGGTAGGAGCCCTGGCTTTCTCTCTGGTCAACAGAAAAATATCAGCAACTTCAGAGGACAATTTAATTCACCTAAGGCATGAACCTGCCTCAAGACCAGGAGTCTAATTTAAGTGCCTAGAGCTAGGTGGGTGAACCAGGAAGAGCAAATAGACAAAATAAATAGTAGAAGCAACTAGGACAAAACTACTGAGGGCTTTGCAAATCCTCTTCAAATCCAGTGTGTAGTATGTCTTACCTTCCAATCTAATTGCAGTTACTTCAGCTTCTCTGGGGATTTGTTAATGTGACAAGTTTTGTCAGCATAAAGCAAAAATGTCCTCTATTAAAGGAAGTGTTTTGTTTTGTTTAATTTAATTTAATTTAATTTAATTTTATTTTATTTTATTTTATTTTATTTTATTTTATTTTATTTTATTTTATTTATTTTATTTTATTTTATTTTATTTTATTTTATTTTATTTTATTTTAATTTTATTTTATTTTATTTTATTTTATTTTTTTATTTTTTATTTTTTATTTCCCTTACAGTCTTAAGAATAGTATTATCCAAAGATCTGGTTTGTTTTTTTGTGGTTTTGTTAAACCTCACAAAAGTCTCTTTGAGCTACATGAACTCACACTTGCTGATACCTGCTTTGTTTGATTTTTGGTGGGGGATCTGACTGTCCTTGTGCAGATACCAGCTCCAGTCAGTAATTATCCAGCAACAATAGAAACTGTTAATTCTACTCAATATCCATTGATCAACTAGATCTAATCCTCGGTAGTTTTAATAGAATAATTCTGAATCAGCCAAGAAGACCTGCCTGCAACTTCAGCATGAGGGTCTTTCTACACTAAAAAATACCTGTATAGCATAATTTTATCAACCTAAGCATCCCATTTTGTGAAGAATTGTTATTTCAATATGCACAAATTAAAAATAAGAGCTATCTATCTGGCAGGTTAATGAATATATATACCTTTCTTGTTAACTATGTTTTATAAACAGTTCTTGCACCTGCCATTCTTTTTTAATCTACTTCCAAAAACTTATGATAAAAACACTGCTGTTTCTGTTTTTTGTTGCTGTTGTTGTTGTTGTTGTTGTTTTTTCCATAACAGTTCTACCTAGCAGACAAGAAGGACTTTTTATCTTTAATTTATACATGGGTAATTATTGTCCAGATTTTTTTTTCTCAAGTGTAGAGAGTTTAGTTGAGTTCTCCAAATTCCTCCCTTCTACTCCACAACTCAGTTATGAATATTCTCTCGCACCTTGCAAATATCTGCATTTTGCAGATCTGCATGCCAGTGTGTTTGACAATGGGCGATGTGAACATGAGAGTTTCACTAGGGCAATAATCACCCCTATGTGGAGGCTGCTCATACAGACAACCACATATTAGAAAACTTTTTATTTTTCAGCAGATTAAATAAAGCCCCATCACTAGTTTCAGCCTCCTGGAGAAATGGAAAAATAATTTCTTAAGTCTCCAATGATGAGGTTTAAATCAACTTTGATAATTTATTTAAAATATAAGAACTTGTGCATAAAAAACCGCAGTAAAATAACAAGAGCAGAGATCATATGCCATTCTTTGATTCACCGCATTTTCTGAATAGGATTCCCTTAATTTTTTAATGAAAAAAATAAAAAGTCTCTTTTCAACTAAAGTGTTAAAATATTATCCTATATATACTTCCAGCAAGCAACTTCTCGGCATGGGTTAGACTCTACTTCGAAAACTATTGTCATCCAGGAGACAACCTGTAGTTTTAAATGACTAGCCTGTCAGTTTTTTAGCTCTCTGCACTTGCTTTTTCTGCTTTAGTGAATAGTAACAATTACACGACAAACAGCATGTTATTTCCAACTGTGTTTTTTTGACAGAAATCTTTGTGATACAAATATTGCAAACTTACATTCATTTGCACGATTAATTTTTATGCAGATTTTTAAAGCCTGAAAAAGCTTTTTATAAAACCCTGAGGTCTTTAGACTTGGGAAGACAACTAAGCAGTCTTTTGAAAAAGATTTTTATTAAAATTGAATGCTTTTCAGAGTTCAGATTTCTGATTATATCTTTTAAACAATTTTGCAAGATTTGTGATGAGATTTGCAAACAGTATATTTCATATCGTGGAAAGTGTCAACAATAAAAATTAATTATAAAGTAATTCTACCCCTGAAAATGATTACAAATTATGCTTTTTTTTTTTTGCTTTTTTTTTTTTTTCCTGTATATGCCAATGAGCATGTAATGTTACTACAAGTAAATAAGCATGGGAATATTACAATTGAGTAAAGCTCACATATCATTCATAAAGAGTTCTACCAGCTACAGACCCTGCTCTGCTTTGGTAGAAACTGTTCTTAAAATATACCTTAAGCATTTAATTTTTGATGGGCAAGTAGGGATCCAAATCACTCATCAGTGTCAGATTTAAATGATGTATTCCTTTTCTCCCTGTTATGCTTTTTGTCCCAACTGGAGCATGAGATGTAATTCAAGTAGCTTTTTCTCCCAGTCCATTGACAAAGCTGTAACCCCCGTGTAGCTCTATAGGAGCTTCCAGTTAAGGTGCTATTACCAGAACAACAATGATCCAAAGGTCTCCTCATCCCCAAAAGTTTGTGACATTCTAATTCTGCTATAATTTCAATAGTTTAAACAACTAAAGATTTCATGAGGATCCTCATGCTAACATGCGGATTTCTGTGGGGCTGTGGATTTTGACAAAGATGAGATTGTGACCTTAGCATGGGGATGTATCACTCATCCATATGTTCAAAAGGCAGAATAATTTTGTAATCTTGCTCAATTTTTATTGTATCAGCCCAGCTTTCTCTCACTGTGCTTATACTATAATATACGTGAGAATTCAACCTAATACTTTTTTTTTTTTTTTTTTAATATCAATATTCTCTTTCCAAAGTCCAAAGTTTTCCAAATAGGAAGTTTGGGTCTTTATAAGCATGTCAAAATCTGCAATTGCACTTTTTATGAAGTGACTTATTTTATCTTGTGTTTTAATACCTTTAATGAAAAAATCTTATGACAACTTAATTAATGTACGTCACAGCCAGCAGAAATGAACTTTGCATACAGTGCTAGTTTCCGTATTAATAATTTTGTGTTTTTACATATATATTTTAAGCAATAAAGAGAATTCCTTGTGCCTGCTGAGGTTGTTTGATTTCCACTGAAAATTTAACTTGATACTGCTTTTTCAGGCATATACTTTTACATCAACAGACACCTGATATCTTTATATATTACCTTTTAAACATGCACACTAATTAACATTATCTAAAATAAAACTTTTCTTTTTGTCCTGCTGGTTTTAGTGATGGTCTCCTAGCAACCAAACCTTCTCAAATGATGGCCCTTATAAGATGCCCTTTATTACTGAAAATACCACTTTTATGTATATTTTCTAAAATTTATTAAATTATTTTATTTATATGACTATGCTTCTGTAAGGGGTTTTATTAATTTTGTGAAAACCTTTGCAATAGTAAAATGAGAAATTCAGAAAAGTATCCTGAAAATAAACATAAACCCAACTACAACAATAAAAAGAAGATATTGCACTCTGACAAATAAGCCAACACTTGGAGGTAGTATCATCTTTTTTAATTACATAGTGTATAAATAAATAAATAGATAAAAATTCTATGATTGTATTTAATTTAAAATGATTTTTTTCTGTCTAAAATATTACTTGAAATTAATGTTCACATCACAAAATGTACGTTGAGTTATTCGGGGTTTGAACTGAGAAATTAAAAAATATAGCTTTCTCTAAAAACATATCAAAAAGTTTCAAATGTCATTGAGCTTCAATATCAGCTTAAACATGGCAATATTTTAACTATCTGGAATTTTCAGGTTATGGATGTTATTTTCTCCATTTCTTTCTGTTACCTCTTTCTTTACCAAAAAAAAAAAAAAAAAAAAAAAAAAGTACATCTGTAAGGAAAACTTTTATTTTTTTTTTTTTTTTTTTTACAAAAAGTCATTTTTTTTGCTGTTAGAGGAAATCACTGAGCAAAGGAAGGAAAGAGACTAAGAAAAAAAAAGAGAGAGAGAGAAAAAAAGAGAGAAGGAATGGAATATATATGTATATATAATCCTAAACTGTATTCAGAAAGTTGAAATGGCTTCTAGTTTTGATTAACTAATTTAATGATAAAGCCAGCATTTGTATTCAATCATATCACCACACTTGAAAAATTTACTATCCTTAGCTGCTAGATACAGTATCCGTCCTCGTGGCTGGGACACAGGATTTAAGTGATAGCATTTTACTTGCATTGAGCTAGGAGCATGCTCAGTTCCATGTGAAATGAGTCCACTGAGACGCCTGCCTTGCAACCCCCTAGCATATTGTCTGTTACTGCATCAATACTGTGGGGATAACTTATTAACACATTAACACAATTGTGAAGCAGTCATCGAGCCATATCTTCAGTCACAAGCTTTATTTCAAAATGTCATTTGAGTTGTAACAAGTGAAAGTGGGACAGGGATCATTTCAGTGGAAATCACAAAATTTAACATAGTCACTGTAAAAAAAAAAAAATCTGATGAATTTTTAAAGCGAAAAAAAAATCAGACAGCTGTAGTCTGATGTTAGCAGGATGACTGTTTCTCAAACATGACTATTCCTTCTTCTTTGCAGCATTGCAAATACCTTCTGTTATTTGTACGGATTCAACTAACAACATAGCAAAAAACTCTTCTTCAAACAGCTTCCAGTAGACAGAGTGGAAATAGGAGTATTTAGGACTGATTAAAGAAAAAAAAAAAAAATCATTGCATTCATAGAGATAAATTAGCTCCTGCACAAAGATTTTATATTTCTGCACAGGCAGAGCAAGACATAGTACAAATCTCCTATTTGTGAGGTCAGAAATAGATTGGAGGCACTGTGCAACAAGAACCCATAGGATCCCAAGGAAAACTGTGGGTAAGGGCATGAGGGCTTCACCTTCCGTCCACAGCTCAGAGGGGACTAACACGGGATAATGCCTTACAGAGAATACTAAAGCTTGAAAAACTGTTTGCACCAATAAAAACTCTTAAAGGCACTGATTGCCAAGACTTGTGGTGGATGTCAGTGGGAAGATATACATGTACATGTATTTCATTGTCTCCCCACACAGCCCCCAAGTGCACTGTAAAAAGGGAAGGAAGCAAAGAACTGAAGTGTCTTCTTCAGGTTTATACTGCAGAGACATGGTCCAGGCTGTTCACTACACCACAGTCTTTCTTCTCAGATTTGAAGGTTTCAACTAATGAGCTCTAGCTAGTTGGGAGAATTTTGGTGCCTTATTTTAACACTGAATATTTGTGTCACTGTCTAAACCCTTCTGTATTGTACCAGTCTGTTTTTCTTTTGCATTTTTGTCTTCAGCAAAAGGACACATAGAGCATTAGATATTTCATATCTTAATTAATGAAAATGCCCTTATTGTGCATAATCAAGCTTCTAAGTTAAAGCAAATAAATGGACCCTATTTGAAGGCAGAGCAGAGATCAAGAGATCAAGAAACCAGATTAGAGTGGAAAAAAATGATTCATCAATTATCAGTTACTAAAACTAACATTGTCAAAAGTCAATATGAAGCTTTTCCCCCCTTGAAAACTGGTGTTATTGAAACAGACTTATACGATTAATCATCTTTGAACACTTTTGTTGTTATTGCTGTATAAATTACTAGTTCATTCTTCTATACATTAGAAGAAGTTTAACTCCAGCAGATTGTTCAGTAAAACAGATGCTGTTTATCACTTTTGCTACTTTTTCCAAGCTGCTGTTGGTTTCACAGTCAATGAGGACCATTACTTTAAAAAGCTTAAAACCTTCATCAAATAATTGTGGTTAAGAGGACACCAGAACTTTGCAGGAGTATATCAAAGCGCATTCATTCATGGGCTCATACTCTTGACTTTTACTGTAGAGATCTATATTTATACATGTTCCCTCTTTGCTTACTTAGAAATCTATAAATTATATCCATATCTGTCAGTCTGACAAATGCTTTAGCCAATATACCAAAGGAAAATTTGACCAGGAGGAGTTTAATGGTGAGTAGGTATTGAAATACACAGCAAGAAATGCATTAACCATTTCTTTTTAATATTGACAACTATTCTAAACATCATACATTTCTACAAGTGAAAGGACACAGTTAGTATCTTCCTTTATAATTACATGCTATTCACAAAGAAATATAGAACTAGGAAACTGAAGACACCAATGGTTGCCTCTACAATAGACTATGTGACTTTCACATTCAGAGTCCCTCAATTGAGTACTAACATCCACAATAACATGTACAGAGAACAATATTTTATCTCCTAAAATGGCTGTAATTCTGTGTGTCTGAACATAGAATCACTGCACGTGAGTGTTCGATGGCAATTATAGTGAATGAGTATCCATAAACAAACAAACAAAACAAACAACAAAAACAACAACAACAACAACAACATTTTCTTGTGGCATAAACAGATTATGCCAGAACAAGAAAAAGAAAATTCCATGTACAAATTATCTTCTGAGGAGTATGGTTACTTGGCTGGAGTCACATGTGGATGTTATAGGCATTATTTCAGCTTGGAGGAATAAGGAGGACTTTAAAATACATGTATAATAGCTAAAATACACAATGAATACAAGAAAAATCAGTAATAAAGAACACCTACCAATAGTAGATCACAATCAGATCTAAAAGCTAAAAGACATGTTTATACACAATAAAATGAAGGAGCAACTGTAGTACAGAGAGCCAGCTACTGTTGGTTAATCAGATAATTAACCATTGTTTAAGTGTTAGCTAACTGAATAACTGCAGCAGAAAAAAATGCAGCTGCCTGGGTTTCAGAGTAGGCATGGACCACAACACGAATCTCTGGGCTGTTAGTCTACTTAGGAAGAGGATAATGCGACATGTTAAATTATATTTTCACAAGGTAATTTAGATTAAAGCTAGAATAGATATGCCTGTATGTGGTGCAATCAAGTTCATTTGCCATCTACACCTTAAGGGATGGTTAACCAATTAACATACCAGCTACCACAGTTTAAAGCAAAGGAAAATCCTAAATGAAGGGAGAATTTTGAGATCTGGAAAATGGTATTTATAAAATTCTGTTCAATATCATGAATATATCTCACCCTTTCTAAAATGCAGCACAGCAAAATTCTCCAGGATGTAATGCCAAATGTAAGAATAGTTATGGATTTGCAAATGATTGCCTCTGACAGCAAGTTGGCTCTATCAAAGCCACCCACTCTCCCGCCAACACTATTGTTCAATTCATCCACTAGAGTTTGCTGGGCATTTTGCAGAACAAATAAATAGTTCTTGGCCCGAGGATCTTGTCAAATAATTTTATCAGTGATGTAATGAGTGACAGCAAGGTGCAGTAGAAGAGAAAGAAAGGGCTGAGCTCGGGTCTTAAAAGTATGCCTGTGATTATCTAGTCTGAGCTGTACTTACAAACTGAGTGATGTGTGGTGTGCTTTTTTTTTTTTTTTTTCTTCCTTTTTACAAGAGAAAGCAGAACTCTGAACAGTAGTTTTTCTAAGCTTTTGCTACTGAGATTTTCATAGCTGTCTCAATAAAATCAGCTAGTTAGCATATACAACATAAAGAAATACCATAAGAGTGCCAGATTTTCAAAGTATATTCGAGAAAAATAACAAAAAGGAAACCATAGAAACATATCTGAGTGTTTAACATTCAAATGAAAGACCATAAATAACTGCTAAGGAAAAAATAATAATAATAATAATAATTTTTTTTAAAAAATGATTTTTTTAGAAAGACTTAAATATTAAGGAGTAATCTATTTTTCCAAATTAATTTTTAGGCTACTTTCATTCACATGTTGTCTTGTTAATGCAATGCTTTCTGTTTGAGATAATATACAAGATCCACATAAGTATTGAAACACGTAGAGCACAGGAGGGAGCCTATGTAGAGAAATCAATGCTCACTGAGGTTATGAAGTTGTATCAAAGTAGTCAATCTGCACCTATTCTTAATGCAGACAGTGGCCTTTGCTAAATCTCTATGTACCTGAGGGAATTAAATTAGAAACAGAATTGTCTTAATTTCCCTGTGTGGCAAATGGGTAGAAAGAAGTGTGTCCAGAAGGAGAGCCAGATGTTAAATGGACTGTAGTGTGCTGTTAAGATGCTTTTATCTCTCCACTGCTTTTTTAGGGAGAAACGAAACTGAACCTACTTCAAATAAACATACTATCCTTATAAAGGGGATAAGAATAAGTGATTTTTATTTTTTTTTTTCCCCAAAGCAAATTCTGCTATGAATCTCACCTGCTTATATGTAATTGGAAGTTGGGTTTGATACAGACTTCATGACACCAAAGACAGTATATTTTCAATCAGACTTTGTCCTGTTATTATTTAATTCCTATGGTACTGGGGCTGATGTCACAGTGTATACTCTCCACGCATAATTACTGAAGAACTTACCTTTGAATTTTGAATTTTCTGTTGGCCTCAGCCATATGTGAGCATGCAGGTCCCTTGTTTTACTGTACCTGTTTCCTAATGTTGCTTTGCACACTTCTGTTACATCCTTACAGGTTACCTCAACTTAGAATGGGCATTATCTCATTTTGTCTAATCATCTAAAATTTAGACATGCAGTCAAGAGGTAGCCACTGTATCTGATAAGGGCAGGCAGAATGAATCCTGATATCACACAACATGTTAGGCAGAGGTGAGCTCTACAGTTCATCTAGTCCACCCACCACCCCCTGTACACAACAGAGAGTTAATTTCTACATTAGATGAGGTTGCTTAGAGTGTTTTTTTCATAAAAGTTATGAAAATTTCAAAGGATGGAGATTCCATAAACATATCTAACATCTTCCAATTAATAGTTATTCTTACAATGATTTTTTTCTTCATATGTCCAAACACTTCACTTATTTTTTTATGTCATTTGCCCTTGTCTTTTAGCATAGAGAGTTGCTTTTGTTCCAGGGGACTCTGTGAAAGATCAGCACTCACATCTTGCTTTAGCAGAGTCAAGGTGATTTGCCAGTGAGCTGTGAAGATTTTCTTTTTCTCTCCTTCACTTGGGCTAACATGACTATTGTGGTTTGTCATGAGTGTCTAGATTGTGGTTAGATGTGGAAATACAGTAATAGATGCTTTCACGCAAAGATGGAAGGTTGTGACACTAGTGTCAAACCAACTATTTCAGCATTCCCCAGTGATGCATCAAAATGTCAAAATAGTGACAGAAGTTGAAAAGCATCTCTAACAGGGGAGGACCCCGAACACACCTTCCAAAGAAAGAAAAAGCCAAGGCAGTTTCAGTTGTATGCTGAAACAGAGAGTGTCCCCTTAATGATATGGCACTGGTTCTGGTAATGTCTAGTTTAGAAGGGCAATCAACTGGGCATGCAGCCATGTGTAAACTGCACATTTCTTTGTGGACAAATAATCAGCAGATGCAAAATATTTGCAATAATTAACAATTATATAATTTAAGCAAAATGGAAGAGGGTTGGTTATGAAAGTACCAAATATTCTGGCAGAACAAAATAGAATTAAGTATCTGGCAGAATGAAGTAGAATTAAGAATCAAGAGCACTTGCTAATTTTTATTCTTCTTTGGGGGACCTAAAGTACCTGTAATTTTACTGTTCTTTGTTTATACTGTGGTAGCACAGTTATGGCCCAATGTGCCAGATGAAAATCACATAATAATAATTAATCCCTGCACCACAGAATTTGCAATACAATTAGCTGTGATGAACGAAGAATGGAAGTCTTACTTTGGGGATATATAATCTTACTTGGGACTAAAACAAGACTTACTCCCAGTTACATTTACAGTCATTAAGACACAGAGGATCAAACAACCTGCTCAGTTTTGCAGAACAACAAACGCAGCAATTCCAGGAACTGAGCATATATTTCTCAGTGCTTATAGTGGGCTTCAAACTGACTGTCATTTCCTATTTCTTCTTTTATTGACTGCATTCTTAGCACAGGGCAAGAAGATGGATTTTCTTCCTGCTAAATATTCAGATGGAAAGAAGAAACTTGAAGTCTTGAGATTCCTGCTCCCTGAGGAGATGTTTCCTACCCAGACTGATGAAATACCACAATGCATGTCTGAAGAAAGGAAGATGACAAGAAATGCATTCACTTTATAGGTGATAACCCACTACCAAAATAATTCCAAGTATGTTCCAGGGATCTAAATCCCAAAGTTAATCCAAATTTAAACCTATATTATATATCAGTTTAGATGAGGGTCTGAATAGTACCTCTTAGCTTTATTATGTTTGCTTCAGATGACTCATGCCAAAATCAGTATATAAATCAGAGACTCATTTAAGCAGAAATAAAGTCAATTTCTTCATTGCTGAAATCTAAGTAGTTTTTTATCTTGTTTAGCTTAATTTTTTTTTGGCAGAAACAGCAACCTGGGAAAAGCTGCAAAGGTGATAACTCTATTAATAACACCATTTTTAATTTACTTAATATTCTTTTTTTAAAGAATTTCTTAATACTATTTTCCAATATATTAAGATGCCAATTATGTTAGTTACAGCAATTAGTTCCATCAAACTTACATCATCACTTACTTATTATATTGAATGCTGTAAGAGTTATATTATTATAATAATACTACAATTCACAGCTGACCAAAGGCAACTCTAGCAAGCAATTAAAAACTATTTCAATAGAATTATCACATCTTTATTTTCCATTTTAATTGATAAAAAAAGTTCATAACTGCCGTGCTGTTAGCAGGATGATTACTAGACCAAGTCATCACTGTAATTCACTTATGTCAAGTTTCTTATGTCAAGTTTCTTAGGCCTATATTTTTCCTAGGCATATTCTTGCAAAACTAAAATACTTCAGTAAGATGTACTGACTTTCTCAAAATGGTCTTGTCAATTTAATTGCAAAACTCCCATTATGTTCAGTGAAGGAAAGATATTTTGGAAGGTACCAAGACTAATCTGATATCTTAAACATCAGGAAGGTGCCCATAAGTACCTGTTTCCTACAAGAACAATACTAAACATGGAACAGAGTTTTCATTTCTGGAGTATTTGAAATTCAGTAACCTTTATTTTTTGAGATGTAATGCTGCCCAGTTCTGTATTGACATATTCCATATCTAAAATGCAAGTGTTTCTGGATGTTGCTATTTGTATTACACTGGATATTTGACTTATCCAGCCACAAAGGAAAGGAATCAAACACTTTCTTTTCATCATATGACCAAAATTCTGTTGGACACATCAGAAGATGATTCACTGTGCAACCATCTTCCACCACTGAAAATACATGTATCAAAGGTTTATTTTAAAATAGGCCAAAGTGCTTTGTCTATTTCACAGCCAAAAACTACTGTGAGATTAATTTTCTTCTATAAAGGTATAAAGTTCAAGTTGCTAAAATTAGCAATTGTTTCACCTGAGGCTCTTCTCTATGGTCCTATTCAAAGCAGTATTGTTTAGTGTTTCAGTGCCTGCTGCTTAAAATGTAATGTTCACCCTTTAATGTGTCAAAAAGCTATAGCTAATTATTCTCATAGCAAGGATAATTGTTCCAATTATGATTCTTTAAAAAGAATGGTGGAAACAAAGAAGTAAAGATAAGATTTAACAATGACAAGACAAATGGGGGAGGCAGGGAAATCTCAAAATTTGAAAACCTACAGTGTCGTCTTTTAAAAGAGAAGAAAGAAATACAGCTTTATGAAAAATGCATGTTAACACTGTTCGATCTGTGGAATTATGGAACATTGTGATAAGTTCGTGTTGGTTTGGAATGGAGTAAATAGCTGTCCCTCAGGCCTCAAAATCTTATGTTGTAAATCTTATGACATTAACCAAGATCTAATGTTTGCACCATACCTAACTTAGTCTGTTAGGTGACTGAATTTCTGCTACATAGTCCTGAAGTCCAGTTCACCTTTCCCAAAAGAAACAACTAAATTCTCAGGATGGTTTACACAGAGAGGTGGACAGCTATAGGATTATCTGGTCTTCTGGAGTCTGTTGACTACCCCAGGAACACAAATATTTCTAAATGACAATTCAAAACATCTAGGTTAAATCTCTATTCTTTTTTATTAGTGTACAGGGTGTACAGGCTTTTCCATCAAGTTCAGGCAGAGGCTGCATAGTCATCTTTTAAGAAAAAATACCAAAAAGAGTAGAACTGAAGCTTGCTGAGAAGAAAAAGGGAGACAACAATGAGACTTAAACCCCGGCAAAGGTAAATAACCAAAAAGTGGGAGATCTAAGTTATCAGCCTAAAGGGTGAAGAGCTCTTCTCTCTCACATCAAAAAGTCCACAATAGGATATAGGACACTGCCAAAGAGAAACACTCAGTGATCCTGCTGAAAATGACTCTTTACAGCCGTAGAAAACCAAAGATCAAGGGGAATCAAGTCAGGAATTTTGTTCCTTCTGCCTCTCTGCCAGACCAAATAGAAAATCTACTGGCTTTTCAACACAGTCAGTGGTCTGTTCCTGCAGCTATTACCCGAGGAGCAGATAGCAGGCCTGAAAGTAATGACTTTTATCACTCTGGTGAGTGTTGTTAATCACTTTAAATGGTTTTCATGCACATTTGTATTTCTCTGAAAGTAGTCATAACTTTGGACAGAAAATCATAAAGCCTTTGGTTCTGATCCAGATCACACAGACGGTTTGAACATACCTACTGTCACTTAAAAAATGAAAAATAGCATTGCACAATTGTCCTTTTATACCTAATAAATTCAAAGCCACAGATTGAGTTCAAACAAGTGTTGCCCTGTTCTCCAAATGCCAATAATAAAAAGACCATGAAAGTCCTTGGCACAAAGGAAAACAAGTCAATATACACAACAGGATATGACAACAGATACTATTTAGCTTTATTATAAGCAGATATTTGAGTACCCTTGGTGAAATTGAATCTGACTGCTACCATCTCTACCATGCTTACTATAAGCTGTTCTCTCATCCAGCTCTCAGATTATCAAACATGAAATATTATCTGGGTATTAAGAAGACATTTTGCCATCAGGCTGTAGTGTGGCCCTCTGTGAGAGGTGTTATAGTGAAATCAACTCTCTTCCTCCCCTTTTCAAGATCTGAAATGTATTATGTATATATGTATATATGCTGCTACCAGGCAACTTTTATATTAAGAAGTGAAAATTATATGAAAACTAGAGAAAGGAGTGGATGGAATGAAAAGAAAATGTAAGCATGAAGGTTGCTGCGGCATTTAGAAAAACCTTGGAGATACTACTAACTAGAAAGCTGGATTTTTGCTTAGCAAGATTTAAATGAAACTTAGTTTTGTGGGACATCTTTGGCTTTAGAAAGACTGTGATTTTTCCCATAGTACAGTGGGATGAAAACGTACTTAGCAAACTGCCATGGGCTGTTAATTGCTGTGGGGATTATTCCACATTCCCACTTCCAATTGGTGGTATTGTTTTATTCCTGAAAGACCATGAAATTCAAGTCGACTGTCAATAGGGTTTGAACTCCATAACCAAAATATAGGTGCATGCATCCTGAGCAAGACCTACAGACCGTGAAGCAACAACAGGAATAGGTCATGATGAAAAATGTGTAGCTGGGAGTTGTCTTTTATATTGAGAGAATCAATGAATGGCTTAGCATTGAATTCTGAATATTCAAAGATATTCAAATATGTCTTAGATTTCAGGATCCTTTCCTGTATAACTTCACAAATATTCAATTTTTTTCCCATTATAAAATCAATGTCTTTTTCAACCATTATATAAATGCAAAATGCATTTATAGTGTGAAATCTCTATTTGCCTGGAATTTCCTTAAGATAGCTCTGTAAAGCAAAAAGGAACTCATGGTCTTGATGTATGTTCTGATGGCTTATAAGTGAGTTTCTTCTCATCTTATATAACCTACATAGAAGCTATGTATCTTGTCTGTGCCAATTGTCTATGCTCTGTCTTTAGGAAATGGAACAGGGTAACTACTTCCAGAGGGCAAATACTATTGCTCATCTTGAACACTTATTTCAGAGTAATACATGTACTCTTGAATGTCTTTCTTTCTCTCCATGAATTACAAAAAGGAGCTTGGACCAAATATTTCCCTACTGGATGGCTAAATTCAAGCTCTTGATGCAGCTAAATTTAATAAGAACATTGTGAGACTAAACCTAAAAGAATTTTTTGTACTACAGCTGTTAAACAGGCTACGTGACAGCAAGGTTACATACGAGTTAAAGACACTTCCTTTTAACATTTTTTTTTAAAAAAACATCGTTCTCTGTATCCCCTATAGTACAGCTCAAACTATCACAAGACATCATGTACACAACAGACCAGAAAGCTGTGTAGTTTTGAATGGTTCAGACCCTGTTAACTCTATGAATCTTACTAAAAGGTCTTTTCAAAATCCAGGAACAGCACTTTAGCCAGTTCTGCCAACAATAAGCCTCATTTTTTGCCAATAATATGGTTATGACTATGTTAATAGCTTTGATGAATTACCCTAGGCTTGCTTTTGCATATTATCCTTTTGGGGTCTGGTCTAATGTCCAAGGGGAAATTAGCTTACTGGTAATCACAGAATCACAGAATTTTCTAGGTTGGAAGAGACCTCAAGATCATCGAGTCCAACCTCTGACCTAACGCTAACAGTCCCCACTAAACCATTTCCCTAAGCTCTACATCTAAACGTCTTTTGAAGACTTCCAGGGATGGTGACTCCACCACTTCCCTGGGCAGCCTGTTCCAGTGCCTCACAACCCTTTCAGTGAAGAAGTTCTTCCTAACATCTAACCTAAAACTCCCCTGGCTCAACTTAAGCCCATTCCCCCTCGTCCTGTCACCAGGCACGTGGGAGAACAGACCAACCCCCACCTCGCTACAGCCTCCCTTGAGGTACCTATAAAGAGCGATAAGGTCGCCCCTGAGCCTCCTCTTCTCCAGGCTGAACAAGCCCAGCTCCCTCAGCCACTCCTCGTAGGACTTGTTCTCCAGGCCCCTCACCAGCTTCGTCGCCCTTCTCTGCACCCGCTCAAGCACCTCAATGTCCTTCTTGTAGCGAGGGGCCCAAAACTGAACACAGTACTTGAGGTGCAGCCTCACCAGAGCTGAGTACAGGGGGATGATCACCTCCCTAGCCCTGCTGGTCACACTGTTCCTGATACAAGCCAGGATGCCGTTGGCCTTCTTGGCCACCTGAGCACACTGCTGGCTCATATTCAGCCGACTATCCACCATCACTCCCAGGTCCTTCTCTGCCTGGCAGCTCTCCAACCATTCCTCTCCTAGTCTGTAGCTCTGTTTGGGGTTATTGCGCCCCAGGTGCAGGACCCGGCACTTGGCCTTGTTAAACTTCATGCAGTTGACCTCAGCCCATCGGTGCAGCCTATCCAGATCCTTCTGCAGAGCTTTCCTACCCTCAAGCAGATCGACACACGCACCTAACTTGGTGTCATCTGCGAACTTACTGAGGGTGCACTCGATGCCCTCGTCCAGATCATCGATGAAGATATTAAAGAGGACCGGCCCCAGCACCGAGCCCTGGGGGTCGCCACTAGTGACTGGCCTCCAACTGGACTTGGCTCCATTCACCACGACTCTTTGGGCCCGGCTATCCAGCCAGTTTCTAACCCAATGAAGCGTGCGCCAGTCCAAGCCAAGAGCAGCCAGTTTCTTGAGGAGAATGCTAATGATGGTGGGGACATGGTTCTGCAGTGACAATGGCCCTAATGGCCTTGTGAGAGTGTTCAGAGATCCTTCTTGAGATCTTCAAAGTTTAAATCAGAGTGGAGGCAAAGTCTTGACATTTACTACAGCAGAACTTAGTGAGGTTCGACAAGTCTAACTGCAAGGTGCTGCACTTGCGTCGGGGCAATCCCAGACGTGAGGATAGAGTGGGAGAAGAACTCATGGAAAGCAGCTTTGCTGAAAGAGATCTGGGGTTCTGTTGAGAGAAAAGCTTGTTATGAGGTGGTAATGGGTGCTCGCAGCCCAAAAGGTGAACTGCATCCTGGGATGTGTCAACAGAGGAGGGACCAGCAGGTTGAGGGAGGGGATTGTGCCCCTCTGCTCTGTCCTTATGAGACTCCACTTGGAGTACTGCATCCAGGTTTGGGGCCCCCAGCACAGGTAGGATGTGGGTCTGTTAGAGCGGGTCCAGAGGAGGGCCACAAAGATGATTAGAGGGCTGGAGCACCTCTCCTATGAAGAAAGGCAGAGAGGGCTGGGGCTGTTCAGCCTGAAGAAGAGAAGACTCTGGGGAGACATCAATGTAACATTCCAGTACTTAAAGAAGGCTTATAAATAAAATGGAACACAACTATTTACATGGGCAGATAATAACATGAAAAGGGGGAAAGGGGTGGTGGAGGTGGAGGCATTAAAGTAAAAGAAGGATGATTTGGATTGTATGTTAGGAGGAAATTATTTACTATGAGGATGGTGAGGCCCTGGCACAGGCTGCCCAGAGAAGCTGTGGATATCCCATCTTTCCAGGTGTTTGAGGTCAGGTTGGATGAATCTCTGGACAATTTGATCTAGTGGGTAGCACCTAGGGGGGATGGAACTGGATGGGCTTTAATTTCCCTTCCAACCCAAGCATTCTATGATTCTATGATATTATGAAAATAATTTGTTTTCCCTTCTGTTCCCTAAATGAGAAGCAGCTGTCCATTCCCAATGCTCCCTTACAAATGGAAAAGTATGTGGAACTGCTGAGGTGTGAGGCAGAAGTTTCAGGTCATTATTAATCTGGTTGACATGCAAAGTGCTGAGGTAGACATTGAAAACCCCATTGCACATCCCAACCCCTTGAGACATTCAGTCTCCCAGGAATCATTATTTCCTCTGTACAAACTATAGTTTTATAAAGAATACAATGTTTCAGCAGAAAAGTCAAACGTGTCCTCTTATAACTCCATGTGGCTGTTAGCTTACTGCTGAGTTAATACTTTGCCACATAAATAAAACTGTATGAAAAGGAGAAAGCAGACTTGCAAAGAAACATGGGGAAAAATATAATTCATTGGCGCTCAGGGCTGAAAAGCTGGTGAGTTTCTTTCCTTTACTTTTTTCTTCCCTTTACCCTTACAAGTTGATGTGTATCCAAACAGCTTGAAAAGCACTTTGAAATACAACTTTAGTCAGCTATGATGAAGACGTAAGACGAGCTGATTTTTCCTTTGTGATGTTTTGTTTTTGTCTTTCTTTTATTCAGTGTTCGCTACAGCAGTGGCTGCAGGAGAGAAGCCAAGTATTTTTTCCTGGATTTTTTTTTTTTTTTGGTGCAGCTAAAGATGTTTAGATGTTTTTCCTGAGTTACATTGAGCACTAGTCACTACCTATTGCTATTAACCCAAGCTCAGATGCTGCGCTAATGCAGGGCTTTATCTAAACTGCAAGATTTCTCAAAGCAGGGATACCATAGCATTTTGCCTAAGACCTCTGTACTCAAATTAAAATATGCTCTTCTTTTCTAGAAAGAGGTCAAATAATTTTTATTAAATGGAGTAGTGTCCTGGTTTCAGTTAGAACAGAATTAATTTTCTTCCTAGTAGCTGGTGGAATGCTGTGTTTTGGCTTAGGATGAGAAGAGTGCTGATAACACCCCGATGTTTTAATTGTTGCAGAGCAGTGCTTATAGGTGTCCAAGCCAAGCAGTGCTTATAGGTGTCCAAGCCAAGGACACCTCAGACTTTTGCTCTGTCCTGCCAACAGGCAGGCTGGGGGTGCAGTAAGAGCTGGGAGGGGACAGACCCAGGACAGGTGACCCGAACTAGCCAAAGGGGTATTCCATACCATCTGACGTCATGCTAAACAATATATAGGGGTGGCTAGCCGGGGGGAGGGGGCCGGACTGCTCGGGGTTAAGCTGGGCATCGGTCAGAGGGTGGTGAGCAATTGCATTGTGCATCACTTGTTTGTACATATTATTAGTAGTAGTACTATTATCATCATTGTGTTATTATTATTATTATTATTATTATTATTTTCCTGTCTTATTAAACTGTCTTTATCTCAACTCACGGGCTTCACTTTCCATTTCAAGTAGTAAGTAATATTATATTTATTTATTTTTCTTTTATATGAAAACTGTTCTGAAAAAAATCAATTTGACAAATTTTCTTAGGTACCATGTATGAGGTTTTTCATCAAATTGGGAATGAGTCATTATTCTCACTGGGGAGGGTAGGGCTTCCATTCAGAGGGATCTAGGCATTTTGGAGGACAAGATCACCAGGATCTTCATTATATTCACCAGGGGAAAAATTGCAAAATTCTGCACTCTAGGACTAAACTCTGCATAGTCCCTGAAAGAGCTTTAGAGATTCTGGTGAGCAGCAACCTAAGTATGAGCCAGCAGCATGCCCTGGCAGCAAAAAACAGCAGTATTCCAGGTTGCTAATGCAGGAACAGAGTCAGGAGATGGAGGGAAAATATTATTTCCCTCAAATCAGGAGTAATTAGACCACAGCTGGAATACTGCATCCAGTTTTAAGCCTCATAAAACACAATGAAATTGATAAATTGGCATGAACTCAGTGATAGGCCACCAGTGAGGGGGGATAGAGCACTTGCTCTTTGACAGGGTAATGAGGGACCTGGTCTTGTATGAACTGGAGAAAAAATGTCTTCAGGAGGACATGACAGCATTCTGCCAATACCTACATCAGGAAGGTCATCAGGAAGACAAAGCCAGGTTCATAAAAGTGGAACATGGTGGGATGACAAGAGACCACAGGTGTAAAACAAAGAGAGATTCAAAACAAATATGCAGAAAAATTACAACAGTCAGACACTGAAAAGGGTTGTTCTCGGAACTTTTCAAGACCATCAGGTATGTCCTGAGTCATCTTGATCAGATCTCATAGCTATGAAGGAACAGGATTCATACCAGAGACCTTTTGACATTCCTCCCAACCTATATTATTCTAAGATCATACAAACTTTCTGCTTTCTATTCCCACATCCTTTGTCAGCAGATTTGAAAATGTCATCCATTAGCTTTTTATTCTGCTAGTGATAAGGTATTTTGGGGGGAAAAAAAAATAAAAACTCGGAAGAGTACAGAAAACAATAGTGCTTTTTAAAGAAGGTTTAGTAGAGTAGACATATGCAGACATTGAGTTTCCTCATAATGAAAGTTAAAATTAAAGTCCTAGTTCATCAAAAAACTTAAATTCATATTTAAATTTAAGCTTATCCTTATTTTCTATTTGTTATAATGTTCCTACTTAATTTAGATATTTATGTCTTCTTTAGTCTCATGTCTTTAATGGACTCACACACTTGAATCTTTTAAATAGATTGCAAACACCTACTTAAAGCTGGACAAATACTTAACATCCTTCCTGTGCTGAGATGTTTCACAATATTAAAATGTGATTATCATTCATCCAATTTATGGGTTAGGTGTTATTTCATTTAATTTTTATGTTTATATGCAGTATTAGCCACCATTATTATGTATGTAAGAAATGATTACATTATACAGCCGTAACATAAAATGCAATGGCACCAAAATTATGAGTTTTAAATATGAATGCTTTTTTTTTTTAAGTAAAAGGATCGAGCATTGTGATGTTCCTTTGGCAGGGTGAGTGTTTTAATATGGGGTACAGTGGGTGCACTCCATGGTGCTGTACATTGCGTGCACCCTGGCCATGAGAACTCCCTTCTGACTGAGACACAGACATGCACCATTTTTGTACCTTATCACTACAGCCGACTCCATGTGAGTATATTCTAGCACATATTACAGTTTCCTTCCTGCACCTTCAGTCTGGTGGCTGATGGTGGAAACCTATATATGCAGCTTCTCTGGAGGAAACCCCACAGTCTGACATGGTTTTCTGCCCAGGATGGTGTCAAACCACAGGAAAGAAAAACATAGCTGAAAACAATTTGAATTATCCTCAGCCTGTATAATAAAGGAAAGGGTAATGAGGACAGAAGACACTCCAAAGTTTTGTTTGAAGCTGTTATCTCATGCAGAGCTGAAAATAAATAATCGTCAAGGTAAAACAGAGGTAGCGGGTCCTCCTGGCCTTATCCTAATTGTCCACCAACTAGCAGACTGTTGTTTTTAAAGCATGAGTAGCCAGGAGTGACTCATTCTTTAATGATTCAGGGGGCTGTGTTCTTAGGAAGAATTTCTTTATAGAGAGGATGGTCAAGCTTTGGAATGGGCTGCCAAAGGAAGTACTTTGAGTTTCCAAGGTAAATCCTGTATTTTTGAAGATATCTAACAGATATGTGAACATGACTTTAAAGAAAAAGATTTAGTGATTCGGCTCAGTAGCCCGGGCTAATAGTTGGACTTGACGATCTGAAGGTCTTTTCCAACCTAGGTGATTTCACGATTTTATGATTCTATGTTCTGACCAGATTGTTCTAACACTTCATTTGAAGACCAAACAACAGCACAGTAAGCTATAGCAGAGGTTGATTATAAAAAAAACAAGCAGAAGACCCCTGTGCCAGTTCATGATTCCCTCATCATAGTAAAATAACCCCACAGAACAAAACAGCCCTTTGGAACACAAAGAACAATGCTGAAATCGTTATTTTGACGAGAATGTATTCTGTACTTACAAAGAAAAAAGGTTAGATAAGGCTTAGTTTTACACTCTGGAGGAACTGGATGCAGTCCAGAGGGACCTTGACAGGCTTGAGAGGTGAGACCACATGAACAACATGTGGCTCATCAAGGCCAAGTGCAAGGTCCTACACCTGGGTCAGGAAAATCCTAAACATGAATATAAATTGGGCAAAAAGTGAATAGAGAGCAGTTCTTTGGAGGACTTGAGCATACTGATGGATCAAAAGCTTGACATGAGCAAAAAAATGTACACCTGCAGCCCAGAAAGCCAACCATATACCAGTACAGCATCAAAATAAGTGTAGCTAGCAGGTCAACAGAGGTGATTGCCCCCTCTACTCTGCTCTCACGAGACTCCACCTGGAGCACTGCATTCAGCTCTTGGGCCTGCATTATAAGACATAAACTTGATAGAGTGAGTTCAGAGAAGGGCCATGAAGATGATCGGAGTGCTGGAGCATCTATTCTATAAAGATAGGCTGAGAGAGTTGGAGTTCAGCCTAAGGAAGAGGATACTTCAGGGAAACCTTATAGAAAATTTCCAGTACCTAAAGGAGACCTACAGGAAAGTTGGTGAGTGAGTCTGTCAGGGAGTGTAGAGATAGGACAAGGGGGTATGTTTTTAAACTAAAAGAGAGTAGATTAAGAGTAGACATTATGAAGAAATTTTTTGCACCGTGGGTGCCAGGCTGCCCAGAGAAGTTGTGGATGCCCATCCCTGGAAGTGTTCAAGGCCAGGCTGGATGGGGCTTTGGGTAATCTGGACTAGTGGGAGGTGTCTCTGCCCATGGCAGGGGGCTTGGAATTAGATAGTCTCTTAGGTCCATTCCAATCCAAACTATTCTACGATTCTATGATTGTAAAATAAATAAGATAAATGAATACAAATATCTAGCCAGATTCTCAGTAGTGACAGTGTTGAAATTACAAAGGAAACCAGTAACACTATATACCTACAATATCTGAGAATCTTAAACTGTTTTCTTAGAATAATCCAAAACCAAAAACAAACAAACAAACAAAACTTCTTAATTTTAAGGAAAACAGAATGGTGTATATTAATCCTGGAGTACCTAAAAAAATATATCCAGAATTAATACACATTCAGATGACAAGAAAATGTGTATTTTTTGTTTGTTTGTTTGTTTGTTTTTGTTGTTGTTCGTTTGTTTGCTTGGTTTCAAATATTAGTTGAATGCTGAACACTGAACGGTGTGTGTTAATATTAACTGCTATTTTAATTATTACTCTCTTGATATTTTAGGAAAGATCAGGTGAAAGACTATCAAACTTTTTTACCTTACACTGATAAGTAAATTGATTTCCTATGTAACATCATACATTTGATGATGTTACTTCATCCTTTCTTTTTCATACTTCATCCTTTATGCTTCTTCCATCAAAGAAAGAAACAATACAGAGACTGTCCATATCCATTCAAACTCTGTGACCCATTTCAAGCTTTTCTGAAATACACAGTGAAACCCTTAAATGCATATTGTATAAAAGGTGATACCAGGGTTTGATGTTGCTTTCTGTCTTGTTTTTATTTTGTTTCTTTGTTTGTAGTTTGTTTGTTTGCTTGTTTGTTTAAAAATGTTCTTAATAATACAATTATAATACAATTTACTTTTTGACAATCACTAAAAACTGAGCCAACACTTTCATAGAAGTGTAATTGTAATTTCAGGATCACATTCCTCAATGGCAACAACTATTTCCAACATTGTATATGGAAGAATTAAGACTAGTTTTTCATTACATCAGTTAACATATACATATGTTAACATATATGAACATATTAACATATAAATAAAACATATATTAAGTTTCATTTCCCCATTCATTACCTGATGATCATCATACATTGTGCATTTCTTGTATCATATTGCTGAAATGTACTGAGGAGTAGAGCTGGAGGTCAAGGCAAGGATTTTGTTTAGTTGTTAGGCTGTTTCTCAGCATTCAGATCTTAGATATCCCATAGATCTTCTCTGTGAACCATTTTCCTGTGTGATTTTCCTTAACAAAAACTAAAGTATCAGAACTTCAGTACCTCTGGAACTGAACCTTTAATTCTTTGTGTCTGTGTTCTCCATTTATGAAAATAAATATTCTACACCAGATATAACACTTTTCTCTCAGAGACCAAAGCCTGTAAGGAAAAGAATATTAAAGTTTTTAGGCAACTCAGGTAGTATTCAACTCACCCAATTTTAGATGTCTACAAAGCAATTCATAGAATCATAGAACCATTAAGGTTGGAAGAGACCTTCAAGATCATCTGGTCCAACTATCCTGCTACCGATGTCACCCACTGAACTAAGGTAGGTTTATTTTGTCTCTTCAACACCAGGGAGAGAAACGGACACTTACAGAATCTGAGATTAATCTCATCCTGAGGAAATCCAGAAGAGGTCAGATAAAATATGTAACTTAAGCACCTATTCTCTCTATAACTGTAAAAGTTATGATACATACAAGACGATATAGCTCACATGTAGACATCTACACTGCTGAATAGTAGTTACACATACTGAGATGAGATTGACATCTTGCGTGCACAGTGGTAATTGTTTCAGCTTTTACATAGATATCTATTGAAAAGTTTATGCAACAAGTACGTCTTTGGGCTACAATCTAACAAATATTTTAATAA
>NC_139042.1:201946945-202019262 GCF_965140915.1 Aythya marila | reverse complement strand
GCTAAATATTCAGATGGAAAGAAGAAACTTGAAGTCTTGAGATTCCTGCTCCCTGAGGAGATGTTTCCTACCCAGACTGATGAAATACCACAATGCATGTCTGAAGAAAGGAAGATGACAAGAAATGCATTCACTTTATAGGTGATAACCCACTACCAAAATAATTCCAAGTATGTTCCAGGGATCTAAATCCCAAAGTTAATCCAAATTTAAACCTATATTATATATCAGTTTAGATGAGGGTCTGAATAGTACCTCTTAGCTTTATTATGTTTGCTTCAGATGACTCATGCCAAAATCAGTATATAAATCAGAGACTCATTTAAGCAGAAATAAAGTCAATTTCTTCATTGCTGAAATCTAAGTAGTTTTTTATCTTGTTTAGCTTAATTTTTTTTTGGCAGAAACAGCAACCTGGGAAAAGCTGCAAAGGTGATAACTCTATTAATAACACCATTTTTAATTTACTTAATATTCTTTTTTTAAAGAATTTCTTAATACTATTTTCCAATATATTAAGATGCCAATTATGTTAGTTACAGCAATTAGTTCCATCAAACTTACATCATCACTTACTTATTATATTGAATGCTGTAAGAGTTATATTATTATAATAATACTACAATTCACAGCTGACCAAAGGCAACTCTAGCAAGCAATTAAAAACTATTTCAATAGAATTATCACATCTTTATTTTCCATTTTAATTGATAAAAAAAGTTCATAACTGCCGTGCTGTTAGCAGGATGATTACTAGACCAAGTCATCACTGTAATTCACTTATGTCAAGTTTCTTATGTCAAGTTTCTTAGGCCTATATTTTTCCTAGGCATATTCTTGCAAAACTAGAATACTTCAGTAAGATGTACTGACTTTCTCAAAATGGTCTTGTCAATTTAATTGCAAAACTCCCATTATGTTCAGTGAAGGAAAGATATTTTGGAAGGTACCAAGACTAATCTGATATCTTAAACATCAGGAAGGTGCCCATAAGTACCTGTTTCCTACAAGAACAATACTAAACATGGAACAGAGTTTTCATTTCTGGAGTATTTGAAATTCAGTAACCTTTATTTTTTGAGATGTAATGCTGCCCAGTTCTGTATTGACATATTCCATATCTAAAATGCAAGTGTTTCTGGATGTTGCTATTTGTATTACACTGGATATTTGACTTATCCAGCCACAAAGGAAAGGAATCAAACACTTTCTTTTCATCATATGACCAAAATTCTGTTGGACACATCAGAAGATGATTCACTGTGCAACCATCTTCCACCACTGAAAATACATGTATCAAAGGTTTATTTTAAAATAGGCCAAAGTGCTTTGTCTATTTCACAGCCAAAAACTACTGTGAGATTAATTTTCTTCTATAAAGGTATAAAGTTCAAGTTGCTAAAATTAGCAATTGTTTCACCTGAGGCTCTTCTCTATGGTCCTATTCAAAGCAGTATTGTTTAGTGTTTCAGTGCCTGCTGCTTAAAATGTAATGTTCACCCTTTAATGTGTCAAAAAGCTATAGCTAATTATTCTCATAGCAAGGATAATTGTTCCAATTATGATTCTTTAAAAAGAATGGTGGAAACAAAGAAGTAAAGATAAGATTTAACAATGACAAGACAAATGGGGGAGGCAGGGAAATCTCAAAATTTGAAAACCTACAGTGTCGTCTTTTAAAAGAGAAGAAAGAAATACAGCTTTATGAAAAATGCATGTTAACACTGTTCGATCTGTGGAATTATGGAACATTGTGATAAGTTCGTGTTGGTTTGGAATGGAGTAAATAGCTGTCCCTCAGGCCTCAAAATCTTATGTTGTAAATCTTATGACATTAACCAAGATCTAATGTTTGCACCATACCTACCTTAGTCTGTTAGGTGACTGAATTTCTGCTACATAGTCCTGAAGTCCAGTTCACCTTTCCCAAAAGAAACAACTAAATTCTCAGGATGGTTTACACAGAGAGGTGGACAGCTATAGGATTATCTGGTCTTCTGGAGTCTGTTGACTACCCCAGGAACACAAATATTTCTAAATGACAATTCAAAACATCTAGGTTAAATCTCTATTCTTTTTTATTAGTGTACAGGGTGTACAGGCTTTTCCATCAAGTTCAGGCAGAGGCTGCATAGTCATCTTTTAAGAAAAAATACCAAAAAGAGTAGAACTGAAGCTTGCTGAGAAGAAAAAGGGAGACAACAATGAGACTTAAACCCCGGCAAAGGTAAGTAACCAAAAAGTGGGAGATCTAAGTTATCAGCCTAAAGGGTGAAGAGCTCTTCTCTCTCACATCAAAAAGTCCACAATAGGATATAGGACACTGCCAAAGAGAAACACTCAGTGATCCTGCTGAAAATGACTCTTTACAGCCGTAGAAAACCAAAGATCAAGGGGAATCAAGTCAGGAATTTTGTTCCTTCTGCCTCTCTGCCAGACCAAATAGAAAATCTACTGGCTTTTCAACACAGTCAGTGGTCTGTTCCTGCAGCTATTACCCGAGGAGCAGATAGCAGGCCTGAAAGTAATGACTTTTATCACTCTGGTGAGTGTTGTTAATCACTTTAAATGGTTTTCATGCACATTTGTATTTCTCTGAAAGTAGTCATAACTTTGGACAGAAAATCATAAAGCCTTTGGTTCTGATCCAGATCACACAGACGGTTTGAACATACCTACTGTCACTTAAAAAATGAAAAATAGCATTGCACAATTGTCCTTTTATACCTAATAAATTCAAAGCCACAGATTGAGTTCAAACAAGTGTTGCCCTGTTCTCCAAATGCCAATAATAAAAAGACCATGAAAGTCCTTGGCACAAAGGAAAACAAGTCAATATACACAACAGGATATGACAACAGATACTATTTAGCTTTATTATAAGCAGATATTTGAGTACCCTTGGTGAAATTGAATCTGACTGCTACCATCTCTACCATGCTTACTATAAGCTGTTCTCTCATCCAGCTCTCAGATTATCAAACATGAAATATTATCTGGGTATTAAGAAGACATTTTGCCATCAGGCTGTAGTGTGGCCCTCTGTGAGAGGTGTTATAGTGAAATCAACTCTCTTCCTCCCCTTTTCAAGATCTGAAATGTATTATGTATATATGTATATATGCTGCTACCAGGCAACTTTTATATTAAGAAGTGAAAATTATATGAAAACTAGAGAAAGGAGTGGATGGAATGAAGAGAAAATGTAAGCATGAAGGTTGCTGCGGCATTTAGAAAAACCTTGGAGATACTACTAACTAGAAAGCTGGATTTTTGCTTAGCAAGATTTAAATGAAACTTAGTTTTGTGGGACATCTTTGGCTTTAGAAAGACTGTGATTTTTCCCATAGTACAGTGGGATGAAAACGTACTTAGCAAACTGCCATGGGCTGTTAATTGCTGTGGGGATTATTCCACATTCCCACTTCCAATTGGTGGTATTGTTTTATTCCTGAAAGACCATGAAATTCAAGTCGACTGTCAATAGGGTTTGAACTCCATAACCAAAATATAGGTGCATGCATCCTGAGCAAGACCTACAGACTGTGAAGCAACAACAGGAATAGGTCATGATGAAAAATGTGTAGCTGGGAGTTGTCTTTTATATTGAGAGAATCAATGAATGGCTTAGCATTGAATTCTGAATATTCAAAGATATTCAAATATGTCTTAGATTTCAGGATCCTTTCCTGTATAACTTCACAAATATTCAATTTTTTTCCCATTATAAAATCAATGTCTTTTTCAACCATTATATAAATGCAAAATGCATTTATAGTGTGAAATCTCTATTTGCCTGGAATTTCCTTAAGATAGCTCTGTAAAGCAAAAAGGAACTCATGGTCTTGATGTATGTTCTGATGGCTTATAAGTGAGTTTCTTCTCATCTTATATAACCTACGTAGAAGCTATGTATCTTGTCTGTGCCAATTGTCTATGCTCTGTCTTTAGGAAATGGAACAGGGTAACTACTTCCAGAGGGCAAATACTATTGCTCATCTTGAACACTTATTTCAGAGTAATACATGTACTCTTGAATGTCTTTCTTTCTCTCCATGAATTACAAAAAGGAGCTTGGACCAAATATTTCCCTACTGGATGGCTAAATTCAAGCTCTTGATGCAGCTAAATTTAATAAGAACATTGTGAGACTAAACCTAAAAGAATTTTTTGTACTACAGCTGTTAAACAGGCTACGTGACAGCAAGGTTACATACGAGTTAAAGACACTTCCTTTTAACATTTTTTTTTAAAAAAACATCGTTCTCTGTATCCCCTATAGTACAGCTCAAACTATCACAAGACATCATGTACACAACAGACCAGAAAGCTGTGTAGTTTTGAATGGTTCAGACCCTGTTAACTCTATGAATCTTACTAAAAGGTCTTTTCAAAATCCAGGAACAGCACTTTAGCCAGTTCTGCCAACAATAAGCCTCATTTTTTGCCAATAATATGGTTATGACTATGTTAATAGCTTTGATGAATTACCCTAGGCTTGCTTTTGCATATTATCCTTTTGGGGTCTGGTCTAATGTCCAAGGGGAAATTAGATTACTGGTAATCACAGAATCACAGAATTTTCTAGGTTGGAAGAGACCTCAAGATCATCGAGTCCAACCTCTGACCTAACGCTAACAGTCCCCACTAAACCATTTCCCTAAGCTCTACATCTAAACGTCTTTTGAAGACTTCCAGGGATGGTGACTCCACCACTTCCCTGGGCAGCCTGTTCCAGTGCCTCACAACCCTTTCAGTGAAGAAGTTCTTCCTAACATCTAACCTAAAACTCCCCTGGCTCAACTTAAGCCCATTCCCCCTCGTCCTGTCACCAGGCACGTGGGAGAACAGACCAACCCCCACCTCGCTACAGCCTCCCTTGAGGTACCTATAAAGAGCGATAAGGTCGCCCCTGAGCCTCCTCTTCTCCAGGCTGAACAAGCCCAGCTCCCTCAGCCGCTCCTCGTAGGACTTGTTCTCCAGGCCCCTCACCAGCTTCGTTGCCCTTCTCTGCACCCGCTCAAGCACCTCGATGTCCTTCTTGTAGCGAGGGGCCCAAAACTGAACACAGTACTTGAGGTGCGGCCTCACCAGAGCTGAGTACAGGGGGATGATCACCTCCCTAGCCCTGCTGGTCACACTGTTCCTGATACAAGCCAGGATGCCGTTGGCCTTCTTGGCCACCTGAGCACACTGCTGGCTCATATTCAGCCGACTATCCACCATCACTCCCAGGTCCTTCTCTGCCTGGCAGCTCTCCAACCATTCCTCTCCCAGTCTGTAGCTCTGCTTGGGGTTATTGCGCCCCAGGTGCAGGACCCGGCACTTGGCCTTGTTAAACTTCATGCAGTTGACCTCAGCCCATCGGTGCAGCCTATCCAGATCCTTCTGCAGAGCTTTCCTACCCTCAAGCAGATCGACACACGCACCTAACTTGGTGTCATCTGCGAACTTACTGAGGGTGCACTCGATGCCCTCGTCCAGATCATCGATGAAGATATTAAAGAGGACCGGCCCCAGCACCGAGCCCTGGGGGTCGCCACTAGTGACTGGCCTCCAACTGGACTTGGCTCCATTCACCACGACTCTTTGGGCCCGGCTATCCAGCCAGTTTCTAACCCAATGAAGCGTGCGCCAGTCCAAGCCAAGAGCAGCCAGTTTCTTGAGGAGAATGCTAATGATGGTGGGGACATGGTTCTGCAGTGACAATGGCCCTAATGGCCTTGTGAGAGTGTTCAGAGATCCTTCTTGAGATCTTCAAAGTTTAAATCAGAGTGGAGGCAAAGTCTTGACATTTACTACAGCAGAACTTAGTGAGGTTCGACAAGTCTAACTGCAAGGTGCTGCACTTGCGTTGGGGCAATCCCAGACGTGAGGATAGAGTGGGAGAAGAACTCATGGAAAGCAGCTTTGCTGAAAGAGATCTGGGGTTCTGTTGAGAGAAAAGCTTGTTATGAGGTGGTAATGGGTGCTCGCAGCCCAAAAGGTGAACTGCATCCTGGGATGTGTCAACAGAGGAGGGACCAGCAGGTTGAGGGAGGGGATTGTGCCCCTCTGCTCTGTCCTTATGAGACTCCACTTGGAGTACTGCATCCAGGTTTGGGGCCCCCAGCACAGGTAGGATGTGGGTCTGTTAGAGCGGGTCCAGAGGAGGGCCACAAAGATGATTAGAGGGCTGGAGCACCTCTCCTATGAAGAAAGGCAGAGAGGGCTGGGGCTGTTCAGCCTGAAGAAGAGAAGACTCTGGGGAGACATCAATGTAACATTCCAGTACTTAAAGAAGGCTTATAAATAAAATGGAACACAACTATTTACATGGGCAGATAATAACATGAAAAGGGGGAAAGGGGTGGTGGAGGTGGAGGCATTAAAGTAAAAGAAGGATGATTTGGATTGTATGTTAGGAGGAAATTATTTACTATGAGGATGGTGAGGCCCTGGCACAGGCTGCCCAGAGAAGCTGTGGATATCCCATCTTTCCAGGTGTTTGAGGTCAGGTTGGATGAATCTCTGGACAATTTGATCTAGTGGGTAGCACCTAGGGGGGATGGAACTGGATGGGCTTTAATTTCCCTTCCAACCCAAGCATTCTATGATTCTATGATATTATGAAAATAATTTGTTTTCCCTTCTGTTCCCTAAATGAGAAGCAGCTGTCCATTCCCAATGCTCCCTTACAAATGGAAAAGTATGTGGAACTGCTGAGGTGTGAGGCAGAAGTTTCAGGTCATTATTAATCTGGTTGACATGCAAAGTGCTGAGGTAGACATTGAAAACCCCATTGCACATCCCAACCCCCTGAGACATTCAGTCTCCCAGGAATCATTATTTCCTCTGTACAAACTATAGTTTTATAAAGAATACAATGTTTCAGCAGAAAAGTCAAACGTGTCCTCTTATAACTCCATGTGGCTGTTAGCTTACTGCTGAGTTAATACTTTGCCACATAAATAAAACTGTATGAAAAGGAGAAAGCAGACTTGCAAAGAAACATGGGGAAAAATATAATTCATTGGCGCTCAGGGCTGAAAAGCTGGTGAGTTTCTTTCCTTTACTTTTTTCTTCCCTTTACCCTTACAAGTTGATGTGTATCCAAACAGCTTGAAAAGCACTTTGAAATACAACTTTAGTCAGCTATGATGAAGACGTAAGATGAGCTGATTTTTCCTTTGTGATGTTTTGTTTTTGTCTTTCTTTTATTCAGTGTTCGCTACAGCAGTGGCTGCAGGAGAGAAGCCAAGTATTTTTTCCTGGATTTTTTTTTTTTTTTGGTGCAGCTAAAGATGTTTAGATGTTTTTCCTGAGTTACATTGAGCACTAGTCACTACCTATTGCTATTAACCCAAGCTCAGATGCTGCGCTAATGCAGGGCTTTATCTAAACTGCAAGATTTCTCAAAGCAGGGATACCATAGCATTTTGCCTAAGACCTCTGTACTCAAATTAAAATATGCTCTTCTTTTCTAGAAAGAGGTCAAATAATTTTTATTAAATGGAGTAGTGTCCTGGTTTCAGTTAGAACAGAATTAATTTTCTTCCTAGTAGCTGGTGGAATGCTGTGTTTTGGCTTAGGATGAGAAGAGTGCTGATAACACCCCGATGTTTTAATTGTTGCAGAGCAGTGCTTATAGGTGTCCAAGCCAAGCAGTGCTTATAGGTGTCCAAGCCAAGGACACCTCAGACTTTTGCTCTGTCCTGCCAACAGGCAGGCTGGGGGTGCAGTAAGAGCTGGGAGGGGACAGACCCAGGACAGGTGACCCGAACTAGCCAAAGGGGTATTCCATACCATCTGACGTCATGCTAAACAATATATAGGGGTGGCTAGCCGGGGGGAGGGGGCCGGACTGCTCGGGGTTAAGCTGGGCATCGGTCAGCGGGTGGTGAGCAATTGCATTGTGCATCACTTGTTTGTACATATTATTATTAGTAGTACTATTATCATCATTGTATTATTATTATTATTATTATTATTTTCCTGTCTTATTAAACTGTCTTTATCTCAACTCACGGGCTTCACTTTCCATTTCAAGTAGTAAGTAATATTATATTTATTTATTTTTCTTTTATATGAAAACTGTTCTGAAAAAAATCAATTTGACAAATTTTCTTAGGTACCATGTATGAGGTTTTTCATCAAATTGGGAATGAGTCATTATTCTCACTGGGGAGGGTAGGGCTTCCATTCAGAGGGATCTAGGCATTTTGGAGGACAAGATCACCAGGATCTTCATTATATTCACCAGGGGAAAAATTGCAAAATTCTGCACTCTAGGACTAAACTCTGCATAGTCCCTGAAAGAGCTTTAGAGATTCTGGTGAGCAGCAACCTAAGTATGAGCCAGCAGCATGCCCTGGCAGCAAAAAACAGCAGTATTCCAGGTTGCTAATGCAGGAACAGAGTCAGGAGATGGAGGGAAAATATTATTTCCCTCAAATCAGGAGTAATTAGACCACAGCTGGAATACTGCATCCAGTTTTAAGCCTCATAAAACACAATGAAATTGATAAATTGGCATGAACTCAGTGATAGGCCACCAGTGAGGGGGGATAGAGCACTTGCTCTTTGACAGGGTAATGAGGGACCTGGTCTTGTATGAACTGGAGAAAAAATGTCTTCAGGAGGACATGACAGCATTCTGCCAATACCTACATCAGGAAGGTCATCAGGAAGACAAAGCCAGGTTCATAAAAGTGGAACATGGTGGGATGACAAGAGACCACAGGTGTAAAACAAAGAGAGATTCAAAACAAATATGCAGAAAAATTACAACAGTCAGACACTGAAAAGGGTTGTTCTCGGAACTTTTCAAGACCATCAGGTATGTCCTGAGTCATCTTGATCAGATCTCATAGCTATGAAGGAACAGGATTCATACCAGAGACCTTTTGACATTCCTCCCAACCTATATTATTCTAAGATCATACAAACTTTCTGCTTTCTATTCCCACATCCTTTGTCAGCAGATTTGAAAATGTCATCCATTAGCTTTTTATTCTGCTAGTGATAAGGTATTTTGGGGGGAAAAAAAAATAAAAACTCGGAAGAGTACAGAAAACAATAGTGCTTTTTAAAGAAGGTTTAGTAGAGTAGACATATGCAGACATTGAGTTTCCTCATAATGAAAGTTAAAATTAAAGTCCTAGTTCATCAAAAAACTTAAATTCATATTTAAATTTAAGCTTATCCTTATTTTCTATTTGTTATAATGTTCCTACTTAATTTAGATATTTATGTCTTCTTTAGTCTCATGTCTTTAATGGACTCACACACTTGAATCTTTTAAATAGATTGCAAACACCTACTTAAAGCTGGACAAATACTTAACATCCTTCCTGTGCTGAGATGTTTCACAATATTAAAATGTGATTATCATTCATCCAATTTATGGGTTAGGTGTTATTTCATTTAATTTTTATGTTTATATGCAGTATTAGCCACCATTATTATGTATGTAAGAAATGATTACATTATACAGCCGTAACATAAAATGCAATGGCACCAAAATTATGAGTTTTAAATATGAATGCTTTTTTTTTTTAAGTAAAAGGATCGAGCATTGTGATGTTCCTTTGGCAGGGTGAGTGTTTTAATATGGGGTACAGTGGGTGCACTCCATGGTGCTGTACATTGCGTGCACCCTGGCCATGAGAACTCCCTTCTGACTGAGACACAGACATGCACCATTTTTGTACCTTATCACTACAGCCGACTCCATGTGAGTATATTCTAGCACATATTACAGTTTCCTTCCTGCACCTTCAGTCTGGTGGCTGATGGTGGAAACCTATATATGCAGCTTCTCTGGAGGAAACCCCACAGTCTGACATGGTTTTCTGCCCAGGATGGTGTCAAACCACAGGAAAGAAAAACATAGCTGAAAACAATTTGAATTATCCTCAGCCTGTATAATAAAGGAAAGGATAATGAGGACAGAAGACACTCCAAAGTTTTGTTTGAAGCTGTTATCTCATGCAGAGCTGAAAATAAATAATCGTCAAGGTAAAACAGAGGTAGCGGGTCCTCCTGGCCTTATCCTAATTGTCCACCAACTAGCAGACTGTTGTTTTTAAAGCATGAGTAGCCAGGAGTGACTCATTCTTTAATGATTCAGGGGGCTGTGTTCTTAGGAAGAATTTCTTTATAGAGAGGATGGTCAAGCTTTGGAATGGGCTGCCAAAGGAAGTACTTTGAGTTTCCAAGGTAAATCCTGTATTTTTGAAGATATCTAACAGATATGTGAACATGACTTTAAAGAAAAAGATTTAGTGATTCGGCTCAGTAGCCCGGGCTAATAGTTGGACTTGACGATCTGAAGGTCTTTTCCAACCTAGGTGATTTCACGATTTTATGATTCTATGTTCTGACCAGATTGTTCTAACACTTCATTTGAAGACCAAACAACAGCACAGTAAGCTATAGCAGAGGTTGATTATAAAAAAAAACAAGCAGAAGACCCCTGTGCCAGTTCATGATTCCCTCATCATAGTAAAATAACCCCACAGAACAAAACAGCCCTTTGGAACACAAAGAACAATGCTGAAATCATTATTTTGACAAGAATGTATTCTGTACTTACAAAGAAAAAAGGTTAGATAAGGCTTAGTTTTACACTCTGGAGGAACTGGATGCAGTCCAGAGGGACCTTGACAGGCTTGAGAGGTGAGACCACATGAACAACATGTGGCTCATCAAGGCCAAGTGCAAGGTCCTACACCTGGGTCAGGAAAATCCTAAACATGAATATAAATTGGGCAAAAAGTGAATAGAGAGCAGTTCTTTGGAGGACTTGAGCATACTGATGGATCAAAAGCTTGACATGAGCAAAAAAATGTACACCTGCAGCCCAGAAAGCCAACCATATACCAGTACAGCATCAAAATAAGTGTAGCTAGCAGGTCAACAGAGGTGATTGCCCCCTCTACTCTGCTCTCACGAGACTCCACCTGGAGCACTGCATTCAGCTCTTGGGCCTGCATTATAAGACATAAACTTGATAGAGTGAGTTCAGAGAAGGGCCATGAAGATGATCGGAGTGCTGGAGCATCTATTCTATAAAGATAGGCTGAGAGAGTTGGAGTTCAGCCTAAGGAAGAGGATACTTCAGGGAAACCTTATAGAAAATTTCCAGTACCTAAAGGAGACCTACAGGAAAGTTGGTGAGTGAGTCTGTCAGGGAGTGTAGAGATAGGACAAGGGGGTATGTTTTTAAACTAAAAGAGAGTAGATTAAGAGTAGACATTATGAAGAAATTTTTTGCACCGTGGGTGCCAGGCTGCCCAGAGAAGTTGTGGATGCCCATCCCTGGAAGTGTTCAAGGCCAGGCTGGATGGGGCTTTGGGTAATCTGGACTAGTGGGAGGTGTCTCTGCCCATGGCAGGGGGCTTGGAATTAGATAGTCTCTTAGGTCCATTCCAATCCAAACTATTCTACGATTCTATGATTGTAAAATAAATAAGATAAATGAATACAAATATCTAGCCAGATTCTCAGTAGTGACAGTGTTGAAATTACAAAGGAAACCAGTAACACTATATACCTACAATATCTGAGAATCTTAAACTGTTTTCTTAGAATAATCCAAAACCAAAAACAAACAAACAAACAAAACTTCTTAATTTTAAGGAAAACAGAATGGTGTATATTAATCCTGGAGTACCTAAAAAAATATATCCAGAATTAATACACATTCAGATGACAAGAAAATGTGTATTTTTTGTTTGTTTGTTTGTTTGTTTTTGTTGTTGTTCGTTTGTTTGCTTGGTTTCAAATATTAGTTGAATGCTGAACACTGAACAGTGTGTGTTAATATTAACTGCTATTTTAATTATTACTCTCTTGATATTTTAGGAAAGATCAGGTGAAAGACTATCAAACTTTTTTACCTTACACTGATAAGTAAATTGATTTCCTATGTAACATCATACATTTGATGATGTTACTTCATCCTTTCTTTTTCATACTTCATCCTTTATGCTTCTTCCATCAAAGAAAGAAACAATACAGAGACTGTCCATATCCATTCAAACTCTGTGACCCATTTCAAGCTTTTCTGAAATACACAGTGAAACCCTTAAATGCATATTGTATAAAAGGTGATACCAGGGTTTGATGTTGCTTTCTGTCTTGTTTTTATTTTGTTTCTTTGTTTGTAGTTTGTTTGTTTGCTTGTTTGTTTAAAAATGTTCTTAATAATACAATTATAATACAATTTACTTTTTGACAATCACTAAAAACTGAGCCAACACTTTCATAGAAGTGTAATTGTAATTTCAGGATCACATTCCTCAATGGCAACAACTATTTCCAACATTGTATATGGAAGAATTAAGACTAGTTTTTCATTACATCAGTTAACATATACATATGTTAACATATATGAACATATTAACATATAAATAAAACATATATTAAGTTTCATTTCCCCATTCATTACCTGATGATCATCATACATTGTGCATTTCTTGTATCATATTGCTGAAATGTACTGAGGAGTAGAGCTGGAGGTCAAGGCAAGGATTTTGTTTAGTTGTTAGGCTGTTTCTCAGCATTCAGATCTTAGATATCCCATAGATCTTCTCTGTGAACCATTTTCCTGTGTGATTTTCCTTAACAAAAACTAAAGTATCAGAACTTCAGTACCTCTGGAACTGAACCTTTAATTCTTTGTGTCTGTGTTCTCCATTTATGAAAATAAATATTCTACACCAGATATAACACTTTTCTCTCAGAGACCAAAGCCTGTAAGGAAAAGAATATTAAAGTTTTTAGGCAACTCAGGTAGTATTCAACTCACCCAATTTTAGATGTCTACAAAGCAATTCATAGAATCATAGAACCATTAAGGTTGGAAGAGACCTTCAAGATCATCTGGTCCAACTATCCTGCTACCGATGTCACCCACTGAACTAAGGTAGGTTTATTTTGTCTCTTCAACACCAGGGAGAGAAACGGACACTTACAGAATCTGAGATTAATCTCATCCTGAGGAAATCCAGAAGAGGTCAGATAAAATATGTAACTTAAGCACCTATTCTCTCTATAACTGTAAAAGTTATGATACATACAAGACGATATAGCTCACATGTAGACATCTACACTGCTGAATAGTAGTTACACATACTGAGATGAGATTGACATCTTGCGTGCACAGTGGTAATTGTTTCAGCTTTTACATGGATATCTATTGAAAAGTTTATGCAACAAGTACGTCTTTGGGCTACAATCTAACAAATATTTTAATAACTACACATTTCACAGTTAGAAAGTGAAAACTCCTTGTTTTGTACCCAAGGTAATGGATAGGAAAATACAGTTTCAGTGTTTTTGAGTATTAAACATTTCAGACAGAGCAAACAGCAAAAAGAATAATCTTAATAACAAGACATTTTATGTTTACAAAAAGAAAGGGTGATAGAATCCCGTCTGGCCTTTATGAAGAACAGTACCATACCTTTCCATTGTTTTTGGTACAGCTAACTGAACATTTAAATGTTCAATGTCTTTACTTGTGATACACATGTAACCACACTTTAGAAGTCAATCTTTCATGGCAAAAGTATGCTAAACTCTGATGAGCATCAAAAAGGTATCTTCAAGAAGGGTTCAAGAAGGAATCTTCTAACTGTTGTAAAAGGTTCAGTAAATAGTTTTCCCTTGGCCTGGAGGTTGAAATGACACAACTTGTGTTCAATCTCTATACTAGCAGGGTGAGAAAAATAGTTCTCTTGTGTCCTGCCTGTTCTTAGTTCTGGTATAACAAAAGGCAGTATTCTTGGAAAATGAAAAGCAATCATTTCATTCAAAATATAAACATTAAATAAAAAATAATAAAAAAAAATAAATAAATAAAAAGAAAGAAAAGATAAAAGGAAAGGAAAGGAAAGGAAAGGAAAGGAAAGGAAAGGAAAGGAAAGGAAAGGAAAGGAAAGGAAAGGAAAGGAAAGGAAAGGAAAGGAAAGGAAAGGAAAGGAAAGGAAAGGAAAGGAAAGGAAAGGAAAGGAAAGGAAAGGAAAGGAAAGGAAAGGAAAGGAAAGGAAAGGAAAGGAAAGGAAAGGAAAGGAAAGGAAAAAGAAAAAAGAAAAAAAAAGAAAAGAAAAGAAAAAAGAAAAGAAAAGAAAAGAAAAGAAAAGAAAAGAAAAGAAAAGAAAAGAAAAGAAAAGAAAAGAAAAGAAAAGAAAAGAAAAGAAAAGAAAAGAAAAGAAAAGAAAAGAAAAGAAAAGAAAAGAAAAGAAAAGAAAAGAAAAGAAAAGAAAAGAAAAGAAAAGAAAAGAGAAAAGAAAAGAAAAGAAAAGAAAAGAAAAGAAAAGAAAAGAAAAGAAAAGAAAAGAAAAGAAAAGAAAAGAAAAGAAAAGAAAAGAAAAGAAAAGAAAAGAAAAGAAAAGAAAAGAAAAGAAAAGAAAAGAAAAGAAAAGAAAAGAAAAGAAATTAATGGGGGAATAATTTCATAAATGCATCAATCTTTAGCAGATACGCAAAGGTAGGGCTCAGGATCAATGCATAAAGAGAACTGAAGAGAATTGTTGTAGGTGAGGAAAACACATAATCCTTTTTAACAATGGGTGATGATGAATTGAACAGAGAACAACAATGAATCATATCCTAGCAGATACCTTCATACTACCCAAAAATGTTAGAAACATTAATGTCTAAAGTTATTGCATTTTTACTTGCTTAGAATCAAACATTGTCATATCCCTGTGCCTGAAGGGCTATCCACGACAGTGTCTCATTGCTCTTCAGGCCATGGGACAGTTTTCTGAGACTCCACTCCCCCACTGCATATGCATTCAGCCAGTTAGAATGTGTATCTTAAGCCCTGGTGGAAAAGACAGCAGTCTTAAAGACATGCAGTTGCTGAATGGAAACTGGGAAGAAAGAGAAATTGATTAATAACTGTGATTATGCTTCACCAGTTCCCCCTTTGAAAACATGGTCCAGCAGTTTAGGAAAGTGAGACTGATGCCTTTACAACTATTTATACTTAAAAGCATTAACCTACACATGGGTACAGAACTTTTCCATAGGAATTTAATGTTTATGGACAAATTCAAGTTAGTGCCCCTGAGGCTGAAGCGTTCTGTGACAATCCACAAGGCATGGATAACAAAAGTCTCGGTGTAAACTTAAGCTGAAGTAAACATTGGCAGTGCACAACTGCCTTGCATTGCCTTGCTTCCCACTTACAGAGGCAACTTTGAGAGATGAAGCTGCCTGTTTCCCATTACTGTACAGTCTCAGTCTTTCTCTGATTAGCCTTCCACTTCTTGCTTTTTTTGGGGTAGTAAAATGCATGGATATGGATGGATTTAAACCTATTTAATGTACACCATTGGAAATAAAGTAGTTACTATTCAGAGAGGAAGATTTGATGTCACCACCGCCTTGGATGTGTCATGCTTTCTGACTCCCTTAGCCATGAAGCTACTCCAGACTTCTTGCTGACTTTGGAAGGATGTTTCTTTGGGGTGGATGGGATCAAGTTTGTTATATTATTTCCAGCTAAAAGGAGTCATCTGTGATGGTAAGACTTTTGTCTTTTGGGACTGAGTCTTGGCAACTAAATTGCTTGAGGATATCAGAGAAAAAAAAAAAAGAAAAAGAAAAAGAAAAAGAAAAAGAAAAGAAAAGAAAAGAAAAGAAAAGAAAAGAAAAGAAAAGAAAAGAAAAGAAAAGAAAAGAAAAGAAAAGAAAAAAGAAAAGAAAAGAAAAGAAAAGAAAAGAAAAGAAAAGAAAAGAAAAGAAAAGAAAAGAAAAGAAAAGAAAAGAAAAGAAAAGAAAAGAAAAGAAAAGAAAAGAAAAGAGAAAAGAAAAGAAAAGAAAAGAAAAGAAAAGAAAAGAAAAGAAAAGAAAAGAAAAGAAAAGAAAAGAAAAGAAAAGAAAAGAAAAGAAAAGAAAAGAAAAGAAAAGAAAAGAAAAGAAAAGAAAAGAAAAGAAAAGAAAAGAAAAGAAAAAAAAACACAAGGTGGGGAGGGGAAGAATAGACCAAGGAGGAAGAGGAGGAAGCAGGTATGACTACAGTGAGTATCTTGACTTGAATTATGTCTCAGTCGTATTGGTGTAGCTCATAGAGAAGAATCTGTGTGAACCTGCATGAGTCAAATAATGTTGAATGTAATTTGTTATATAACTGGGTCAGTTGCAAAGGGAAAAAAGGTTTCTGTTTTTTGCTTTCCATTTTATTCCTTGATGTTGCCTTCACTGATGTTTTGAATTCCACTGTTACTACTCTTCAGTTAATGACTTCTAATATATATTGTTAACAGGAGTTATTTTCTTTTAGTAGTTGTATACAATTTAAGAAGAAGGCAACAAGTTATTTTTAAATATCTTTTGACCAACTTTTAATTTATACTCACTCCTGGAATGGTGTTCTTGTAATGTCTTATAAGAAGTATTAACAATTTCCTTCAAAGTGTTGGCTTCTTTAATGATAAAATGAAAGACTTCCAACTTACATAAGTTGTCACATACTATGGGCTGATAATATTTTAGATTAGCTGAGCCTCTAATATTAACATTTTCTATAGACACTACAAATTTTTCATGACTTGATTTTTACTTACACGGAGAAACCTTAAGGGGCCTAAAGTAAGGGGACTAGGGGCTGCTTTTAGCAGCTTGCTTTTCCGATGGAAAGCAGAAAGTCTTCCACATTCTGGAAACTACATATCTTTAAAATGTTTTTGTTTTGTTTTGTTTTAGTTTTAACATGCATAACATACAGGCATGCGCTTTTTTGTTTTTAACAAGGTTAAAAAAGTCTTTGTATCAACAAAGATTTTTAAAGACTGCAATTAAAAATCATTTCTAAAATAAATTTATTTTCACTTTTTTGTTGTTATTGTACCTACGAAGAGAGCTTGAGATAATAGATGAGAACTTACTCTTTTTATATTATTATATTTTTATTTACTTCTAAAGTGAAAAGAATATCATAAGGGAGAGCAGAAGGGAGCAGAAATATAAGAACAAGTCTCCACCTAGCAAATATCATCTCTGCTCATATTCATACAAGATAACGAGATGCCCCTGTGTCACTTTCCTTCGAAGATGAAAGGGGGGGGGGTACATTTTTGCACACTTAAAATAAATGTCTGCCTTCTGTAAAGAAAAAATAAAAAAATAAAAAAGGTGTTGCTCAAGGGAAACTATCAGTACTTGAGAGAACCATAATCCCCACCATCTGCTACCACAGAGACAGAACAACTATTCACAGCTTTTGTTGCAGTCCTCAGGCTGCAATTGTACTGCAACTGAGGGTGGTCACAGTAGACCTGAGCAATTTTATGTCTTTACTGCTTATTCCCCTGTCTACTGCCGCCTCTCTTCCTCCTTGCTCTGCCCATTTTTTTACTGTAATAGGCAAAATGAGGGCAGGAAAGGGACTGTATCTTTCTGATCTTTAGACCACCTGCTGCCACCAACAGAAACATGAAATATGTATTGTATTTTGGGCCTGTAGGAGATGCCCCCCAGGCCGAGATTCATTTCATTTAATTATAGTCATCTAAAAAGTACCCAGTCTAAGCTAACTATCAAGGCTCCTCCTTTGGACAATAAAGAAGAAGCAGTTCTAAAGGGTGATTCATCCTATCCTACAGTTGGTATTAATTCTAAAACAAGTGCTGTGAAAAACGAATCATCCTATCAGCTACAAAAGAAACTTAACCCCCAATTTAGAGCAGATACCTGGGACGGGCTTTGGCTGAGCAAATGAAGATACCTCCAATGAAGATGTCCTTATCTGATCTGATCATTTAGACTTCTTTTATAGCCAATTGGAAAAAATAGGAACTTCTGATTTCTCTCTCCTAATGCAGGTACATAAGGATTCAAATATCTATCATAAGCATTCCTCTCCACCAATGCCAATAATCAGTTTTGATGTAAACATTCTTGTACAGATTTATGTTAGAAGAAGTGACTTGAATTCCTGTTTTCCAGATGACTAAAATTACCTGAGGTGAGTCTGGGCTTTACTGACTGACCCATACAATGAGAAATCATGCTTTGCAAGCAATGCCACTGCCTTCATAATATTAGACGACTTGGACAGATGGCCACAGACCCATACCATCACTTTCCGTTTCTGGACCATGCAGCTAATCATATACTCTCCAGAATAAGCCAAAGACTGATGATCACTCCTTCTTCTATCACATCAATATGAAGACTCAACAATTCTTCCAAAGTCTCTGAGTTGTGGAAAGAGAAGTGAATAGACTTTAATGATAGAGGTAAAATATGTGTAAGTTACCTGAATGGTTACCTGCAAGTGTTCATAGATTGAAATAATTTTCATAGACTTCATATTCAAATATATTATATGACCTATACATTTATAAGAATGCTTATTCACCACAGTGTGTGTTTAAACAAGTACTAGTTCATGATAACCTTTAAAACACAAGCATCTTCACTTCATTGGCATTTAAGTGTTGGATTGAATTTTATCTCAATGAGCTCATTAGGGAGAGTTGAATGTATGGGAGGATAGTTCTTCAGCCTTGTTTCATTGCAAGTTTTATAGTTAATTACTGGGACAAAACACTAAATAAGAACACAAACAGTATTACAAGTTAAAATGGAAGGTTCAGTGGCAGATACAGCTTTATAAAAAAGCATAAGTTAAATACTAAGAACTCATTGATAATAAAAAGTAATTTCCCAAGTATTATGTGCAATCTCCATTATGGTGAAACATCATAAATTAGCAGTGCACATTCCTATTCCAATGTCTTGCGTTCTTCAGTATTCTTAAAAATCAGTGGAATCAAAAGTCCGCTAGCGCTTCAATGGAAGTAATAGAAGACAATTTAATTGACAGAAATGTGTTTTAGATAATACTTCTTATCTTCAGGCAACACATTTTATTACCTAAAACTTCATTACTGTGGAGAAAAAAAAAAAAAAAAAAAAAAAAAAAGGAGAAAGAGAAACATATGTTTACTTGTAGTGAATCATACATTTAAAATGATAACAGAATTGATTTCTTCCTGCATTTGTACCCTTCCTGTACACATCATGACCTATATATTCAAATAAGAAAACCTAGAAATTTCTGGTACACTTCTACATTTTTCTAGCAAAAGAATAAAAATGTTCTGAGAAGAGTGATGTTTTTGCACATTATAATGTATACTGTTTTCCTAAGATCAAGTCTAAAAGGAAAGGGGCTCCCATATCATTTACTGCAGTGCTTCTCTCAGGTCTGTTAGTTATATGTGCTAAACAAAGTTCAGAGTTTCAGTGGGAATCCCTGTAGTTTCCCCCCCCCCCCCAACCCCCTCCTCCCCCCCCAAAAAAGTAAGAAAGTAACAATATTGCTTTTTATATGCAAGTATTTGTGTGAAGTCTACTTTAAAAAATAACAGTAACAGCAGCCTATATCATCAGTGTGGAACAAAATAAAAAATCTGAACCCACTACCAACGAGCATCTTCAGATTTTTGTCTTCTGCTTTCAGAAGCAACAAAATGATATCCAATTCCTTTTACTCCCAGTTATAAAATAGACTTTTAGTGCTCCATATCACTATAGTTTAATAGGGATTAAATTACATGCTAATGATCAAAAAGACTGGAAGAAAAGCAAACAAAAAACCAATATCTCTACAATCTAAAATCAACACTTTTCAGGTTGCTGCTTACAGTCCAGTACTTCTGGGAAAATACTTATATTTTTTTCAGAGTATTTGAGCTGGGTAAATCATGATCTCCACAAGACATGAGAAAATGTTGAGTACAAAATCAATAGTCCACTTACTAAAACTATGAGGCAATTAAAATCTATTTGGTGTCTATGAATTGAAACTTTAATAAACAGGTTGAAATCTCCAATTCACAGATGGAATCAGGAGTCTTTATCCCCCTGGAATCAATATAAGTTATACTCTTCTTATCTGACCCTTTATGGATCTGGATCTAAGTTTTTACAATCAGCATACAAGAGGATCACTCACAGTCGCAAAGGTATTAACTAACTTTGACTGAGAATTATGAACAATTGTATTACCATGATGAATACAGCATATGTGAATTGTTAATAAAATGTAATCAAATAACAAACCACTTAATATGAAAAAAAGAAAGAAACCATCATAGATAAGGTTTTCTGATGCACAGAAGTCAGAGAAGTGACCTAGATTTCTTGGAGAGTTAGGCAGAAGCAAACAAAATGGATAACAGCATGAACACTGATCTATGACAAAGTATAAAGCTTCTACATAACTATTGAATCCTGTAGTGGGAAGCAATGATACTGGGAACACAGCAGATCATCATCTGTGAGGAAGCCTTGGCTGTGTTATTGTAGTTAAAGATCAGTACAATCCACAAACTGATAGAAAGAAATGCAGAATAAAAATAGAAGGATAATATTTCTTCTATTCAGGACGGTTGCAAACTCCACTAGAGTGAGCAATTCTAGAAACTATACAGAGAAAAAAAAAATAATCTAAAAGTTTATAAAAGGTTTAGAAAAAAAAAAAAAATGCAACAATGGCAATGAAAAGATTGAAAAATAATGAAAATTTAATTTTCTATATTTATGCTGTATTTATGTACAATTTTTGAGCTAGCTGATTCCAGAAGCAATCTGAAGACCAGTATGCTCCTGAGACACAATTATATGCATTATTAAACATGTTGGCAATTTGAGTTGGATTCAGGTTGCTTACAAGCACTGTCTGTTTCTGTGTGATTGCAGGGCAATCTATCTGGCTGACATCAGCCATGGGATATTGCCACAACTGTTCAGGCACAACACTGAGAAGCACATGAAAGCAGGAACAGTACTCAACATTTTCCCTTTGAGTTTCCCTCCAGGTTCAGTCTCTGTGTGGCTCAAATGCACTCTTATGAATAAACGTTGAGAACTATTTATCCATTTGATCTTGAGCTCCATCTTAAGGACCTCTCCAAACACAATATCTCTAAAGGAAATGGGTTTAATGGGCGCACAGAGTGCCTGCTTCCATTGGCCTAGAGGACTAATGGAGGCTGGAGAGTGAACCTGCAGACAACACAGTTAGGAGAAAAGAATCATACTTAGAGTGACTAGTTCTATTTAATTTATATTTTTTTTCAGGTCAATATTCTTCTTATTTTGCAATCTTTAATTCCTACAATTAATTCTTCCTTAGCTTTTTATTTGTTTTTGTTCGTTTGTTTGTTTGTGTTTTACATTAAGGGTGTTTAAACTAAGAGAAAATAAAATAATCTGTAAGACTTTGTTTTAAGATCTTAAATACATTTTATAATCTGTTTTTCCTTTCTCCTAAAGTGCTTATGCAAATGCTTGGAAACTGTCTTCCTATGCCTAATATGCATTACTAGTCCATTCTTACTCCCTCTGTCTTGATTTCATCCTCTTCAAAGAAATGTACTATTTGTACATTTGTATTATTACGAGGATGAAAGAATAACATAGGTTGATAAATAAACAAATAAGTAACAGTAAAATGCTAGCAAAGCACTGTACAAACATCAATTAATTCTCTTTGCAGCAGTCTTAGGCAGCTGTTAAATTCCCATTCTGCAGATGGGAGTGCTAAGGCAAAAAGTGGTAAAGTAATTTATACTGTGCTGGGACATTGATTCAGCCTGAGTTCTGAGGCATCTCTGCTTGACTCTTCCCTTAGAGTGCTTTTGCAAAACCACCAGAAGTTTCTGTACGCTCTGGAATTACTTTTATATTATGACAGAAACTAAATGCAGGACTTTATTTATTTATGTATGTATCTATTTATGTATGTATTTATTTATTTTCTCCCTTGTAAAGAAAATTCAGACTGAGAAAGAATAGAAATCCATGAATTTACAAATAAATCTTTTCCTGTCACCTTTGTCCGTATGGAAGTGCTTTGTTTCAGAGACTTTAGCATCTTAGATGAAACAGATCCTACCCTGTCCCTTTTGGATTCCCAATAATTCTTCTCTCCAGTATGTTCACCTTCACTATGAAGGTTTCCTTGGTGGTGTGCACCTTCTTTCTCCCAGTAATTAACACTCAAACAACCCCTGCATCTTCCCCATGACCTATTAAGCATTTCTCCTCATCCCATGAAACTTCCTTTCCTTGAAATGCCCAACTTTTCCCCTTGAGGCTCCTACCTACAGCCAGGATGAAGCCAAGAGGCAGCTTTCCTTCTTGCTGCTTTGCTGCAACCTTTTAAAAGAATATAATGTCCACTGTACAACTGGCTGCAAGCAGACAAATAACCCAGACTCCATCCATCATGCACGACCAGAGTTACTCTCTTAATTCTGCTAGTGAAGTTCACCATGGGAGACAGAACTAAGGAAGATTGTTCCTCAGAAAGGCCATAAGCTTTTATTTGGTGTAAGCTGAGAATGTTTTACTGTTGCTCATAAATGTAGCCTTACATAGGCATCTACACTGAATTTGGTTTCTATATGTGCAGCTTATTACTGATGGAATCATTCACAGTGACTTGTTTAATTTAGTGAATTAAAACAAATCATGCCTTTCTTTCCAGAAATAAATATTTAGTCTTGTCAAAGCACAGATGCCTTTTAATTGGGCTCATGTATCTGGTGTTAAAACTTACTGTGTGGTTGCTTCCCCTTCCTTCTCTTCTGTATTTTTCCCATTAAAACATAAACTGGATTTCCTTCTCAGTGGAATCACAGCTCCCCGAGGACAGGGAGCTAGCAGCACTAGCCCAGGGTGTAACAGTGGCCATGCTGAACACAGAAGGTACAAGCAAGGCCAGGGCTTTCAAAACATGACCCTCAAACTGCAAATCTCCCTGGAAACACCCAGACTTAATCTGCTTGTATTAAAACACTTAAAGAAGTCAACGAGAATTTATTTTTAGCACACTGGCATAATATGTATTCCAATATTTATTTTTATAAAAAGAAAGCATTCAAAACCATTTTCTTCTCCCTTTTTTCTTTTTCTTCTCCCTTTTTTCTTTCTCTTTTTTTCTTTTTCTTTTCTCTTTCTCTTTCTCTTTTTCTTTTTTTCTTTTTCTTTTTCTTTTTCTTTTTCTTTTTCTTTTTCTTTTTCTTTTTCTTCTTTTTCTTTTTTTAAGTCTAAGTATGAAGCTTCCTTGCTTGTACCTTTTCACTGTGCTGTCAAAATGAGTCAGTCAAATACCTAATTTTCTTATAGATCACTGTTCAAGCACTCTTTGTTCGACTTGAGATACATCCTGTGCCATCCTGTGCAGCAAGCGCTTCTAGTTTTAGGGAGCTGGGAAGCAGCTCAATACAGAGAAGGATTGAAGCCCAGTCTTTCTTCTTCCTGTTTCACACTTGATACATGACTGACTTAAACTGACATTCAGTTACAACTAAAACAAAAAATGAAGAGACACTTTTAGAAAGAAGGAGCTTCAAAATGAAGCTGAAATTCTGCTTAGAGAAAAACTTTGGTCTCTTCACAGTCTTTGTATACATACACCCAATACAGGTATATATTTTCAAAATATTTGATTTTAAGACGTAACCACTTATTTGAGTATTTTTAAGAGTGTTAAGAGGATTTCTGTGATTATGATTTTACATATCTATCTGTATCTCTATAACTAACTATTTAGAAATTCACCACATGAAAGCTACAACCCAGGAAGATCCATCACACTGGAAGCCAATCAGAGAGCTTGGTAATGCATATTTTATTATTTCACAAAGTTAATGTTTCTGTCGATTTTATATTTTTATTTATATTATTTAATTAATTAATTATTTTTGTGTTTAGATACTAAAACTACACATTTATACAAGCACAAAGATTTATACAGGCACATATAATTGTAAAACGGTCAATTGTACTAACAAATATTTAAAATAAAACAACCAGACAAACAAAGACTTTACTGAAAAAAATCAGCTTAGAAACAGAAATTTTCCAAGAAGCGACTTGGCTGATGTGGACTAAGCACAAAATGTTGAGCTTTGGGGGTCCACCAGGCTCTTCTTCATACAATTATCACAGAACCTGGGGACTGAACTGAGCTGTAGGTTTAGTAGGTCCCTCTCCTTTGGAAAGCAGTCTTGTTTTAACATTGTAACCCAGTGTACAATCACCTCTAACTCCCAATATGTACTTCACCATCAGCTTTAAATATTAATCAAGATTCACTGCAGACCTCAGAAAAATAACTCTCCTATGAACTTTGCAACAGGTCTTTGATCCCTGGTTCATCTAATGTTAACTTTAAGCATTAAATGGATGTACCCATATGCCGGGAATTTCATTATTAGATTTTCCTTTTGTTTTCAGACTGAGGTTATATTCTTCATTAGGGAGTGATTCACATTTCATGGGGCCCAGATCAGACCTTGGAAGAGCTATTCCCTGCATGAACCTTACAGGAGGCCTAAGTCTGCTAAACTCTTAAATTAGGTCCCTCAGTTGTAGTCCTTTGTAGTCCTTAAATTAAATGGAATAAATCAGACAGATTTATTTATTTTTTTATTATTTTTTAACTAGTCTCCTCCATAATAAATAATTCAGGCTTTTTGTTTGTTTGTTTGGTTGGTTGGTTGGTTTGTTTTGTTAAAAATTTTATGGGCTTTTTTTTTTTTTAAAGCCCATAAACTATCCATCATTACAAGGTGGATTCTGCAACTTTTGCCCTAATGAGACAATATTATTTCAAATAATGTATTACACACAAAGGAGGATTGGACCCTACATACAAAGGCATAAATTTGCAAGAGGATGAATTCATTCAAGAACAGATACTCACCATGTGCTTCTTACATTTGAGATCTTAAGGACAGTACCTAATGTTTTCCCTTCAGATTTATCATAAACAAATTAACTGGGGAGAAAATAGATAACTGGTTCACATAATTGTTGGAACACTGTAATGGATGAAAAACTTGTAGCAATACAATTCTGACAAATATCTTCAGCTTACAGCTGGCAGTGTCACAAAGCCTGAACTGAGTGGCAAAATTATATTTACTTTTCATTAAGTTAATATGACCTACATTTTTGAAGAAAATCACCCACCTCTTGAGTCAGAATGTCAAGACATCACAGGACACAAAGGCAAGCTCTTGAGGTTGAACTGAAGTGGTTTTAGACAACATTGACCCTATTAGAGAAATACAGCTCAAATGTCCTGTTTAAAACAGGGTGTTATTTGGAAACAAAGCAGCACTGCCTGAATTATCTGAATTGCTGCTGCATCCAAGTCCCTGTGATTTTAAACAGATCATGTCCTCTACATCTATTAATTACATTGCAAATTCCCCTGATTGTGTGACTCTTTAACATATTCAGTGTCGTGGCTCTAAATTCTGTTAATTACAATTCTACCAGATGGGTGACAGAAAAAGGAACAAACTCCAAATTTTTGTAAAAAGTTAGAAGAAAAGAAATGCCATCCTGTTTTTCATGTAGCAAACGCTGAGCCAGATCCTGGTTTATGTAAACTGACCAGCACTTTCGCTGGTGTTTGACTGATTAATACCAGCTGAAGATATGACTTAGTGTTAAATGAACAGACGATTCATGCAGTTTTTATATTAAACATAAAAAATGATGTTCTCTAACACAGTTTAATAGGTACTTATTGAGTGCCAAGTTTCCATTGCTGCTTTATAAGTACTCTGACTAATAATAATTAACAGATCTTCTTGGAAAGCAGTAATTTTCATATTTTCCCCCCACAATATTTTTAACTCCTAATGTAAGGAAAGTTATAACTGTTGCTGTAGATAGATCTTAACTCCTTAGTTTTTGTTTGTTCCCCAACACCTCCCCATCCCAGTATGGCAAAGAAATGATCATAAGAGCCTCTAGTTTCCATCACAGGGGAAGAAAAGACCCTTGGGGAATTTCCCAGGACTGACTGCAGGAGTGACTTCCTCAGGTAAAGCAGCCCATGGCTGTTGCTAAAGCAAGCTGGAAAATGTGTTGGCATTTCAGACCATGGTATTTCTTGGTCTGTTTTTTTTTATTATTTTTTTGTTTGTTTGTTTGTTTGTTTGTTTCATTTTTTCACTTGTTTTGTCGTCTGCAATCACGGAAATCAATGTGATTTCCCTTCAAAAGTAACGCACTTTTTTTCATAGTGTGTTAGGCCCCAGAAGCACAGAGGGTTTTAATCGCAGTGTCGAGAACCCCAGGCTGGCACTCATTGATTCTGAACAGCCTGGCAAAGAGATGGTATATAAACCTACAAATAATAGCCACAGATAGTTATTTGCATTGTACTGAACATGGGAGTAAATCCCTCTGGACCACAGCAGGAATCTCTTATAAATGGGTTAGGTACTTGGGCATCACCCTTGCTAGTCATGCAGTATCTGAGCACTCACAGGAATTTTTCTCGCCTTGAGTAATTCCTGACAGTGCAAGTATAAAGGGAAGTAGATGCCATTTATTTATTTATTTATTTATTTATTTATTTATTTATTTATTTATTTATTTATTTATTTATTTATAAAGGAAAGAAAGCAGTAAAAATTCAGTCCAGGGTCTCAATAATACTGACTCATACCAAGAGAGCTCTACAAGTTATGCTGATACTGATATTTCAATTTCCCTCAATAATTCTGAAAGAAAAAAGCCCAAAATATTACCTTTTATTATTATTATTATTAATATTTTTTTTTCATGGTTTTGCGCTTTTGGTTTTGTTTTGTATGTGTATGTGTGTATTTTATCTTTGCTTGTTTGTTGATTTTTGTTTGGTTGCTTTTGGGTTTTATGCCTGCTAGTAGGAAGTCCTGATTGTCCAGCCTTTCATGTGAACAATACAAATGAATGCCTTAGCACCATACAGTTATTGGTGCCTTTATCCTTTCTGGGTTGAAAATGCAGCAGAATTGTGCATATTTAGTGTCTGTGAGGTGCCTTAGATAATGATCTTTCTCTGATGCAGTATTATTGCTGTTTCTGGCAGACCGTAGAAGTGCAGGCTAATTGCACGGTGTCAGATGGTAGGTATGTTATTGGTTAAAACTGTAAGAGGCACATCAGCAGAGCTTTTTACAATATAATAGGCACTGATTAGCCACCCATGTAATATGGCAGGAAAAGTTTCACCGCTTGGTGATTGCTTTAAGTTCAGAAGAAGTCTGAATGTAAACCAGGAATAAAATGGTGATTTTTATTATGGGAGTGAGGGATTAAGAAATTACACTGCTTGAACAGTCTGCCCTCCTCAATTCATTTATCTCTGTGCCACGTTTACCCATTTCAACGATCATTCCTTAGAAAATACAGCTTACCATTTAGCTTTTCACAAGCTGGTGATACGTAGGAATCTTTACAATCCCATCAGCATCATCTGCAATGTAAAATATTCTTGATAAAATTAGGGATTGATCTTTCAAGAACTAATATATTCACTTATGTAGATTATGGAAGGGTTTGGCCCCTGTTTTTTTAAAAGTCCTATGGCAAGACTATGTCAATGATGCTTTCAGAGGTAGCATTCAGATGATAAGAAAAAATCTTAGATCCCAACTTACTCACTTGAATAGAGTCTAGAGTTCTCTCTCTCCAGAAGCCAAGAGACTGATGCTCCAAAAATCCCAAAAAGATATTTCACTGTTAATGCTGAATACATGAGGGAGGTGCTCAGATACTAGATGGCAGTATAAAACCTTTATAAAATTCATTTTAATAATGAAATCCCAAATAATCATGAAGAACATTGTTGATATACTCACAAGGTTACTGGAGAAATGAATTTCATTTCACTATCATTCTGTATATTGCAGACACTGAAGGTTTCTTTTACAACAGCAATACTAATTTTGGGGTAATATTCAGATATTAATGAAACCTCCAGACAGACTACACCTTCTCCCTAAATTTAGTCATTTCTGTCAATGGAGCAAAGATAAAGAAAAATAGAGTACTACTTTGTATATGTACATAACAACAATTTTCACTACAGTCAGGAAAATGTTGTTGGTAGAAACAAACTCTAAATATAAAACATTTGAATGATTTCCTTCTCAAAAGTGGTTTCTACTACAAACTTAAAGTAATTTCTATTTTTACCAATTTCAATCTGTATCGCCATTGTGAATAAAATTGTCATAGAGAAGAATTTGCCCCATTAAATCTGATACTAAAATATGTTTTATTGGCAATTATTAATCTTATATGTTGTTTCTCATTTTTGCCAATCAATTTTTATTTCTCCAGTTTGGTAAATACATCACAAATCCAAGACTATTGTGTAGAAATCCAAAACAGAGAGATGTATAGAATTCAACATTTTATTTTATTTTATATTATTTTATTTTATTTTATTTTATTTTATTTTATTTTATTTTATTTTATTTTATTTTATTTTATTTTATTTTATTTTATTTTATTTTATTTTATTTTATTTTTAAGTTAGATGATAGATCAAAGTGTCCTGTTAAAGAGAGTCATGGTCTGCTTTTTACTTTTCATTCTAGGAGGATGTTGGTATTCTCTATTTAAGTTCATAACCCTTTTTTATGACAATATCCATAGTGCATAGATTAATTCTGAAAGCATTGTTATGTTTACCTAATCCAACCCCCTACATAACACAGGCCAGAGCATTTCATTAAGTGTTTCTCACACCTAGAAAGATACTTTTATAGCAGCCATCAGAGCAACTGTAAACTGCCAACACCTTTCTATCAATTTATACTCTGTTACAGTGAACTCTCATTGCCCCAGCCCAAAGTGCTACACACTGCCATTTACTCTCAACAGTTTGTGGTTGCACTTTCACTCTCCCAGACTGCTGGTTCTTTAGATTTATTAGCTAAAACCACGTAAAAGGGCAGAAATAGAATGTGCATGACGCTAAGTTCAGTTGAACATAGAGAAAGCAGGAGTAAAAAATGGTATATTGAGTAAGAAATACAGCACCTGCAAGCAGCAGTTGAAGGGCTCTTGAGCATTTTGCTAGGAAAGGACCTTTAATCTTTGTGCATTGTGTATTATGCATTTCAATTGGATGTCAAAACCATCTGGACACATAGCTCAACTGAAAACAAAATAGAATCTACTTCAAAATTATGTGAAAATAAGTACTACTTATTAGTAGCATTGTGTTTTTTGTCTTTTTTTTTTTTTTTCCAATGCAACAAAACTCTTCAAATAATTTTTATTCCACAAAAAAAACAGCAAGTTCATTTTGGCTTGACAATGTAGCTTCAGACTTGTAATACAAGGAAATGCAAGTCAAGGCATATATCTCCGTCTTTCTTCCTCTTCTCTTTCTGTCCTGTCTATAGGAAAATGAGCTGTGAAATTAACTTTATGTTGTTGGTGTTGGTGGTTGGGTTGGAGGTTTGGGGGTGTGATTTTATTTGTTTATTTATATTTTATCACACAGCTACATTCACCTACAAGTACTTGCATTTTTTAATTTGCAGATTTGGCATTAATATATGCCAATATGCCAATATGTTGATACACTTTCTTACACAAATGGAGCAAACTCATCCCAGAATTATGAAAGTTGGGGTCTCTACTTCCTTCTTCTAAGGTTTTTCTTCCCAGCCTAGCCTGAGCAAAACTGATATCTGTTGTGAAGATTTGCTGACATGTTAGGGCCACACAGTTTAGCAGAAAGAACTTTTATATCTGTTGTTCCATGGTAAGCAGACTGACATGGGAGAAAGGTCTCACCTAAAAGCTGCTTTTACTGCTTGATTTTGGTTTTGTTTCTGTTTTTGTTTTCACTTCCGTTTTTGCCTTTTTTTTTTTTTTTTTTTTTAATGACATTGTTAGCATGCCAGATCTGTGAAAGCAATGGAGCCTACCACATCAGCGTAGCAGGACCTTCAAACTGAGAACTGCAGATATTGTAGCCCCACGATATATGCCTGTTTGCAGAAGCCAGTACAAACCTGCACATTTTTTTAGCACAGCAAACATGGCCTATGCACACTACTCACAGCCATCTTGCTGCTGTGTCTTCTGTAGCCAGCCTACAAAAACGATCATAGAGTAATGGGAGGGACTGAGGGTAGCAAGAGCCCCAGATGGGCTCCAAGATCCCTTCAGCAGCTTTGACCATGGTCTCTACATGCCTTATTAAACATGATGGTTTTGCTGTTCTTTTTTATTTTTCCTTGTTTTCCAAATCCATCAGTTGTCTTTCATCTTTAAACCAGGGAACAAGCTTTTTATAGGGAGGCACAGTTTTTCCATTACTCTGCTTGAAGTTTCCACATAGTGGATCTCTTATCATAATATCTGGATGTTATTGCCATGCAGATAATAAATGACAAAATTTATTTCACAAAGATTATTGTAGTGGATGACTCCAGATTCTGTCTCTCTTCCCAGAGGTGGCCACTGTAATATCTGAGCTTCTCAAATGCATCCATCTGATATCAGCATGAAGAAATATATTTTATTTTTTGTACTGGGTCTGGCTGGAATGTTAACTTTCCCAGCAGCATCCCATACAGTGCCGTACTCTGTACTTGTAGCTGGAACAGCAGTGTTATCACACCAGTGTTGTGTCTACTGCTGAGCAGCAGTGGCACAGCATTGGGCCTTTCTCTAACCCTCCTAGGGGGTGGGCAAAAAAGTGAGGAGAGAAACATCACTAGGGCAGCTGACCTAAACCAATCAAAGGGATATTCCATACCATGTGGTGTCACACTCAGCAATAAAAGGTGGAAACAGGAAGAAGAGGGGAGGGGTGGGCTCTTGTTGAGAAGACGTCGGTCCTCCTCTCAAACACCGGCTGCGTGCGTTGAGGCCTTGCTTCAAGGACGTGGTCAATCATCGCTCATTTGTGGGAAGTAGAGAGTAATTTCTTTCCTCTGCACTTCCATATAGCTTTCATTTATTTTGTTTGTTTGTTTTCCTTCCTTTTTCCCCTTTCCCTTTTATTTCCCCTTAGTTAAATTGTTTAGTTCATGGTAGTCTTTATTTAATTATTGTACTTATTTCCCTTTAATTAAATTATCCTTATCTCAACCCGTGAGTTGTTCTTTGCTTTACTTCTCCCCCTCCTCATCTAAAGGAGGGGGAGTGAGAGAGCGGTTGTGGGGTTTAGCTGCCCAGCACGGTAAAACCACCACATTTTTCTGCAAATGATAAAAAGTGTCAAAAAGTAGTAGATTTCTATCTGAAGTCTCTTAGAGATATTAAATTAATACTGGTGTCACCTTCATCTCCTTTCATTAGTACATAAATCTAGAATGACCCAACACATTTTTCGCTGTGCTCAGTTAACTTTATCCTCTTATTTTAGACCCATTGTGAGGAGGTGGAAAGAAATAATTGCCTTTACTTTTTCAGTTACATGCCATTAAACTTACCACGTCAATGCATTCTCTTTTAGTTTGTTCAGGAAAAGGTAATTAACATAAAGCCCAAATGTTAAATGTGCAACTGAGGCATATATTTAATTGCTTTTTGTCAAAAACAAAACAAAACAAAACAAAAAAGGCATTTTCCTCCAGTATCTTGTCTACTCAGATTTCAGATTCCCAACACAAATTATAGTTTATTTGTGTGCAATTTTGGCTTTCCTTTCTAAGCCAGCTGGGTCTGACACTGTTGTCTGTGCATGGCTGAGTAGGCCACCCTTGCTGTTTTGATTTTCAGCCCCAAGTGAGGAACAGAAAAGGACCAAACTCCCTGTTTTCCACTATTTCTCACCAACAGGTAGCCTTTGGTCACAATGGCAGAAGTGATATCCTAAGCCTCTGCACAAAAATTGTCTGTTCGTAGACTGGGCAACAAAATTTGTGTTCCAAAAATCAGTGCTATAGGGACAGCCTTGACTATATGACTTTCTATAGATACAAATTAAATCTAATACTTGTGGCAAAGCAAAATCCTAGGGCTATAGGTAGAAGCAAGACAAAGGTAACAGAGAAAGAGCAGGATTTTAACTACAAACCTTATTAACCATCAAAGTGGCTACATATGAAAAGTGCTGGCTTTCCCTTCATTTGAAGAATTTAAAATCAAATATTGCTATCTTTCTGAAGAATCTTCTCTAGCTCAGCCAGAAGTCATTGATCAGGTTTAACACAGAAATTACTGTATAGGAACCAATAAGATTTTTAGACCATAAGATGTAATTTGGGTATGGTGGTGCCAAAAGTTTGATACAATACGTTAAACCAGATATCTTAGAGCAGTGGATGTGATCTGGGAGTGAAATCTAATCTCTGCATAAAATGATTTAACATTGCACTGGCCTTTAAACGTGAGAAACCTAAGCCATGGGATCTAGAGATTGGCTGTGCTCCCAAAAGCCTCTGCTAGTGTGGAGACTTTGAGCCCTGAACCTTACCACTTTTGCACACAGGGCTGACCAGAATGATGTCTCTTCTGTACCTTCAGCATGGTTTCTATGCTGCTTGTCTGTTAAATTGTGCAATTAGGTGCTACAAAGAGAGCCTCATACATCATACAGTCGCAAGATGCTAATAGCTGCTGTTATTTCCTTCTGCAGAAATATAAATTAAAGAGAAAAATACATCAGGCTCCTGCTGAGATGTAGAAGTCCTCTGTGTGGGTGCAGGAAGAGAGAAAGGGGAGGAAGAATAAGAGGAGTGATAAAGAACTCTTCAAAATTAGGGTTATCCAAAGGAAAAAAATGTTTCCTGGATCAGTCTTCAGAAGGCAAACTGTCCATCTGACACTGTCCTGCTTTTTGCCACTGAAAATAATTCCCCTGATGGCAGACACCATATGATATTATCTGTTTGATTCTAAATCTCATTCCTAGCTTACTGGAAATCTATATTTGTTGCAAATTGTCTGCTTTGTGCTCTTTTATAAAGAGCAGCTTTTTCAAAAGGCTTGACTCCCCCTGATGTCCATGGGACATTTAGCATTTGACTGTAATGCGAGCAAAATTGGACCAATGCTGAGAAGAATCTCTCTCCCATATGCCATAATGAAAGCCCCCCTTGTGTTTATGTGCTTTTTAAAGCATGTTAAGTGATTATGATGGGGCAGACACTTTTAATATATAAATCTGTAGAAAATGGCAGAACATTTCAGAAACCTCCTGAGTTGGTAGGAATCCTGAACCGATTGTTATTTCATGTTTTATCCCATTCCCTTTCTTCCCAGAAGTAGACAATCCTGATTAGGCTCTGATTTTTAATAAAATAACAAATGCAAATAACAAATGCAGATACAGTAGTGCGCTCCATATAAAATTTACATTAGAGCTTTTCTGAGAAAAGTTTTAATACTGTGCTTGAAGTCATTTTATTTTTACAGAGCACTGCTTGTTAAAAGTTGTAAATCCGTTTCTGTGTTGCTGAGGCTGTGTCTAGCTCTCAGTTAAATGGAAATGTATAATCCAGCTCATTCATTTGATTGGCTTCTGATGCTCTCTCTGTGCTCAGTCCTGGAAGGTGCTGGGTCCTCCCCTATTACCTGAACCACAAGTCCTTCCTCTTTATCTAGGTTGTATTTCACCTTCCTGAATGAAAGCCATCCTTTTTCTCCACCTTATAACATTGTGCCTTCTTGTAGAAGTGGGACAGACCTATGTTTCCAGTCCTCCTGCTGAGCAGCAGTGATGAAGCAGTGGGAGAAGTGTGTGGCGCAAATGACACATCTCCCCTGGGTTCCAAGAGGACCCCAAGGCAGACTGGGGCTTGAAGGACCCCAATCTCCTTCACAGCCTCTTCTCTCCCAGAGACTGGGCCAGGGGTTGTGCCTAAAATGAGCCTCAAGTTTATGTTTAAATAATAATTTAGTAACTTGTTATTGCCATGGGAATTTGGTGCTTAGCTACTTCAAATCCCCAGACCAGGGCCTGAAAATTAGCAGCAACTAGAACCTCCTGTTATTTGTCCCTGTAAGTTTCTACTTCAAAAATAGAGGAATAATTAAAAACAGAATAAAAGCACAAGGGGAAGGTGACTCATTTCTTACTTGTTGAGTCACTGGAGATGCTGAAAGCCTCCTGTAGTCAGAAATTTCAGCTTCCTAGAGGTCTTGCCTGTCTTGAACTGTGCCAGGCTGGTGCTGAGACTTTGGAAAGCAGAACAAACTGACCCATAATCCACAGCTGGAGCCACAGTCCCTTAAAGGGATCTTCTTTGTGCTTCTGAAAGGATCAGCTTCTCTCCCAGCTGTATTTTGTCTGAAGTGCAGGCAGAGTAAGATGGCTTTTATCCTGAGAGTTATAGGTTAATGTGACGGATGCCAGAAGTCTGATTAGGCTCTTGTCTGAACTTCCAGAAAAAAAAAAAAAAAAAAAAAAAAAAAAAGCACTCCTTTAAAACATGCTCTCCTTGCTCAATAAAACCGAACAGCTTTGTTTTCCTCCTTCAGGACTTTTTTTTTTTTTTTTTTTTTTTTTTTTTTAATGTAAATTAACTCAAGGTTATCACATCCCTTCAGCATCCCCCACTTCACTGGAATTACTCTTAATTTACTTTGATGAAACATACTGTATTATTCTTAATTAGGAGCCTTGAGGACAGACCTGTTCAGGCTCATGACGCAGACACCTTGCAGTTTTGTTGGAACCTCTCTTTTTTTGCAATTTGGTATCCAGGATTTTTTCTCTCAGCAAATGATAACCCTGATATTTTCCAGCTTTATTGATCAGTTAAGTAGTCAATGACTTCACAGAGATTTCTGGATAGACTGACTTACATTTAACAGCATTTGTTTTGGAGGAAATGTAGTCCATACAACTGTCTTATACATGCATAGCATACCTACAAGTAAACCAAATAGTTAACTAAAAGCTCAACAGAACTAGTCACTGAGTGACATGAAGAATAAAGCTGACCCTGAAATAATCTTTTTTTCTCTCTCTTTAGGGTATATTGCACAAGAAAAAGAGAAGATGGGTCTGCTTGACAGGCTGTCTTTGCTGCTGTTGAACACAGGCATGTGACTTCCTACTTGGCAACAGTTACAAATCTGCTGGTTTCCTTCCAAAAACTGTAGTAGAAAACTGTTTTGCATTCAATTTGATGCAATGAAATATCACAGTATTCCATTATCTTCGGAGAACACAAAACTATACATATATATAGTTTTGCTTTATTATACATATACATATATATATGTACACACCTGTATGTGTATGTATCAATTTCAAAAGATGTGGAAACAGGCAATCTTCCTATATGAGTAGCAAAAATGGTACTTGCCATTTCAAGTTACCAGGTACCAAGGTACTTGCCAGATCAAGTTACCCTCTTTTTTGAGAAAATTAAATTCTGCCGTTGTTCATTGCCGTTGCTTTTCAGTGAGGTAAAAAAAATACAATAAGCTGCTCTCTCCTTCTACATTAAGTTAACAAATGTTTAAATTGATCCTTCTACACCTCTCCCCCTGTAGCTAACACTCACATAGCCATGAATATCAAGCTCCAGATGTTTGAGATCTTGGCAGCCATGCCCTACTCCTGAACCTTTGCCACCAGCTGTAGCAAATGGCTGTTACTCAGAGCAGTTGTTGACCTAAACGCTTTCTGACAGCAGCTCCAGCCTGCTCCCATGATTGGCATTTCCCAGAAAGCTGATGTGTCTGATGGGCTGTATCAGTTTCGGTACTTCATGTTTCAGATTCAGTAGCTGGTAAAATGAGTTCAGTCCTCACTGTGCATAATTCTGCATCAACTTTAGCATGTTCTGCATTTAATTTATTATCAGAAGAGTTATATTTTGTACACACAGATTGCTATTTTACTAGGTGATGTGTTTCAATCAGCAGGTGATGTGTGTTATTTACTACATTAGATTCTTTCAGTCATTGATGATATATGGTTCAAAGAGATATTTGATTTAGCAACATTTACTAATGCATTTGATGTGTTTTTCATTCAGTAGCATATACAGTTTTTATTACCAATTGAGTATGTTTGTCAGATTTCTTTTTTTTTTTCTTTAAATGTGTGATTTATGGATTTCTCTCTTCAATTAGACTGTATTTAACTTTTCTATCCTACTCTCATTCTGTCTTGTTTATTTATATGACAGAAATGTTTATGCATGTAAGCTCTTATACAGACAAGCCTCTATGTACAAAATAAAATTACGAAATTCATAGAGACATGGACTATAAAATGATTATAGTGGCTGGGACCTTAGGACACTGCTCAAACACCACTGAATTCATAATTACTCGCACATGTTCACTACCTTTCTCATAGTGAGTTGTGTCTTGCAACTTTTCTTTATGTGAGTTTAAGTAGAAAAACTGTCCTATGTTTTGCAGACCCAAGTAACCATTCATTCTTGCAAAGAGCTCACAGTCCTGACATGCACAATTAGGAAATTACTTGATTTCTGTTTGTGCTGGAGCAAGATTTTCCAAATCTCAAAGGTGACAACAGTTCTACTGGTTACAAACAAATAGTGTTGGAGAGGATAAGTGTTTTTTTGTTGTTGTTTTTTGTTTTGTTTTGTTTTGTTTTTGTAAAAAATGTCCCTTATTTCTCAATATGTATTGATATGCATATGGTGGTAGGCAATTGATAAATATTTTCTTTGAAGAACAATGAAGCATCAGATTAAGCTGCAGCTTCACATAACATATTGCAGCTAGAGGTTCAAATCAGATTCAGACAACTTCAGCTCTGCCTTTTGTCATTCTGGAGTGGATGCCATGAGACAGAGACATGTCACTTGAATCACGAAGTTCATCAACCTAACGACGTTCCAACACATTAACATCCCAGAACACCTCACAGACAATAGCAAGTCCTTAAAACAACTTCCTTAACAAACAAGAATGTTAGTATTCCACGCAGTTGTTAAAGACCCCTTGGCATTCTCAATCATTTAGTCCAGAAATAAGAACAAAGTTTTGTCTCACCTTTGCATTCTTCAAGCCTGCACTCCATTCCTTCAAATAACAGCTGCAATTCAGAATATTATTTAATGGTTTTGCTCTGAATGATTTTGCTAACATACTCAGGGCACTTAAACTACGTTTCTCCTCTGAACTGCTCTCTGGAGAAGGCTTTCTCACACCTGTAATCACAAAGGGAGCCAAAGTATACAAATCTCCTAACTTAGGTACCTACACTCTAAATACCCTCTGAGGGACTGTTGCTACAGAATGTAGCATTAAGATGTGTTGCAATACCTAAAAGAATTACTTACATGTTGTCACAGGCAGGCAGCTATGTATCATTTTCCTGTCACTGAACACCTTTAGAGCATTAAAAATATTCTAAGTGCTCAAGCTTTGTGTGAAGTAAATCCATTTAAAACCAAGCCAGGTAACATATAAACACTAAAATGTTTGGCTTGTGGATTGTTTTTTGTTTTTTGTTTTTCTTATTTTCCCCACACCAGAAAATAAGCATTTGCAAAACTGTAAAATGTTGGAACAATAAAAGCAATTTTACAAAATGTTTTAACAGTTTGAAAAATGTTCTGTTCAGAGGATGAGGAGCATATGTATATATATATATGTGCAGGTTTCTTTTTTTTCTTTTTCACATTGCTTTTCTGACTCACAAAATGCTTGAGTTCATTGAATTTGTTACAGGAAAATTGTGTGTGGATGTTTGTGATGCAGTGATTGCCTGAATTTATCTCTTGAGAAGAGATAAATCTTCTTGTGGGGCAGAAGAAATCTGTATGCTTTGTTTTTGCAATGTCATCTCAGGTAGATCCAGAATATTGACTTCAGGGGACCAACCTAAAGTTTATTGAAATCAATAGAAAGACTGACCACAGTGATAATGATACATGTTACTAGCCACAGTTTGGGAAATATTTTAAGCAACAGCTTTATGCTACAATGAGATTTGATTAAGCACTTTGATGTGTTGAGATTACACCCTGGAACTTGGGTTTATATACCTGTGTTTATCAAACACAGTGGGTATATGTGCTTGCAGGTGCACATGCATTTGCCCAAATGAGCAATACATTTAGAGTTAGTATGCCTCTCATACGCAGATGAGCTATCTGGAAATGTATCAGTCAGATAGGGTAATAGAGACCTGCAAAAACTCACTGGTTCCTTCAGCTGCATCCTTTCTGCTGTCTCAGGGAGCCTGCTGTGTTGTCACATTTGCCAAACCGTCACTGGCAAATCTCCATCTCCAATACAGGGAGATCGTGACATCAGTCATCAATTTATCGCATCTAACCTGGGTTGTGCTGAACATTCACATTTCAAGCTATGTAGTTCTATGATCTGCATAAGACCCATTAGATGGGAGTAGGGTCTGTAAGCAGATTTATGTCATGCGGTGAATGGGATTACAGAAATCAGATTATTTTTCTGTCAAAATTGATAACTAAAGTTTGCTTGTGTTTGCTTTAGACCCCTAAATTTCAGGGAGACTTGAATTGATCTCCTTGAAGTAAGGAAATTAAAATTAAAAATAAAATAAATAAAATAAAATAAAATAAAATAAAATAAAATAAAATAAAATAAAATAAAATAAAATAAAATAAAATAAAATAATAAATAAAAAGGAAAAATCATCTCACTAGGTTTTGGCAATGGAGGAGTTCTATCAGTGTCTATAAATCTGAGAGAGGCCAAAGTATGTCAGTCTCAGGCAAAACAAAAAGAGAAAGCATGAGAAGCCAGGTCCAAGATCTTTTTCATGTGAGTTTGTTATGTTGTTTTGGAACTGCAAAAGCCCTTGACAGTGATAACGGGGATAAAAATGTTATTTTACTCTGGAGAGTGTTTTGAGGTAGTGTTACTTTGGAGTTTATTTTGTGTTTTAGTTGCCTACTGTATTAGTAGTGGTGTGGGGTATTGTTTTGGTGTTTCTGTTTCTTTTCTTTTCTTTTCTTTTCTTTTCTTTTCTTTTCTTTTCTGTATATATATATAAAAGAATATATATATATTTATTTTTTTTTTTTCTGTGGCTGTTCTGTGCTAAATTACTGCAGTACAAAAATTTCCTATCTCAATTCTCCCAGCTTCCTTCCCATCTTTTAAAAAATGTTACTTCAATAACCAGCTGAAGATAACATCTATTTCTGAATCATTTTGCACTAAGCAGTTTTTGGTTAAAAGCAGGTTTATGGTTAAAAAATAAGCAAATCCTTAGTTGGTGACATATAATTGTTTCCAGTGGCTGTGGCACCACATTAATATCGAATATCTTCTCTGAAATATTAACTGTGCAAGAAACTATACTTAAATAAAACAGTGTTTGCCTGGAAATCATCTACATCAACTCTAAGAGGATAGGAGTTCATTTTACAGATGAATAGGAATGATAGACAGACCCCAATATTTATCTACGCATGTCCAGATGGTGTAGTTTCATGATCTGGCTTAGAAATGTATGAGGAAAACTTGTGATTTCTAATCTTGGGTCTGACACTACTTCCCTCTGTGGCCTAAGGCAAACCACTTAACTTCTCCATGCCTCAGTTCACCATTTGCCTCTAACTTTGAGTCGATAATAGCAGCTGTTTTCACTTTCTTTGGTAATTAGGCAAGCAATCTCTTGCTTGAGGCCTGGCTTTAAAAGCTACCACCCTGCATAAAGAATAGAGGAGATTTTTGACATCGGTCACACTCTCTTTTTCTGGTTTCCAATACTTTTTAAAGGTTTCTTTTGACATATCTTGCATACAATAATGCAATTGAGATATTTAGGTTCCTGTAGATGTAATAGCTGAGCAGCACACACTCATTGGTGTATTACATCTGCCACTCTTCCAGCCCCATGCAAAGTGAGGAAATGCAGGAGAGGATCTGAGGTACATCATCATGACTTTGCTGTCTGTGATGCTGTGGTACTGTCCACACAAGAGAACAAAACAGGAAACGGATCTTTCCCTGCTATCAAAATCAAGCATGGGCCTCATGCTCATACATTGGTCCCTTTAATGTACTGTCCTTTTGGTCCCTTTCATGTACTGTCCAACAACAGGGACAGTACATGACTCCAATCATGGACAACAGGGTATAATCTGGGAAAACAGTAGCTGGCACAGGTCAAAACCAGATGAGGGACAAAGCTGTGGGATGCATAATGGCTGTAGGCCATTCTCAAGCCACAGACTTGGTTTGTTTGCCTGGATGGACATATACTGCCAGGGTAGTATCCTGACTGCTAGACAAGAAGTTTAAGAAACAAAGCCTTTAAAGTGTTATAGTGAATTCTCTGGAGATAACTGAGACACTTGCAGTTCTAGTAAGAGTAATAATACCTAAGAGGCTACCTTTCAGCAGTGAATCTCCAAAATTTGTTTAGGTAATAATGTATCATTATCTCCACTTCACAAATGGGAAATCATGACCAAAAGAGAATAACTTATCCATAGTCATCCAGTAAATCTATAAGAGAGACAAGACAGATTCAAGGCTCCTGAGACCTGTTGGGTGTTCTGTACTGTAGTAAACAGGGCTTCCCAAAATCAAATCATGGTTAGTTTTTTTATACATGTTTATATTGCATAGTAAACTCTGCAACAGTTTTACAAAAGAAATAACTATGACTAATATTACAACTCTTATTTTAAAAAGTTTTAGAATGAGCTAGGAAGTCCCAGGATAATTAAGGACTCAACTCAGTTACTCAAGAAATTTTTCCCAGACCTGAATTTCCTCAGATTTCCACACAGATTTCCTGTAATTGTGAAGTATATGTGAACTATATTTCTTCTTTCTGAGATATGAGAAGGATGCTAAAGTCTCAGAAGTGCCTTGTTCAGTAGCATTCCCTATATAACAAATGTTCAAGTTGCTTTTTTTTTTTTTTTTAAGGCCACATCAACTCACAACCTTGTCATCAACTAGTATATCCAACAAAATCCTTCTCCTCCTTGGTCATTTCTAACTGAACACTGTATTTATGGAAGAATTTTTGTTATTGGTCCCCAGATGCATGCACTTGCCCTCTGTGCTATTGAATTTCATCCAGTTTCTATTAGACCAGTTTTCAGACTTATCCAGTTGCTGTTAGCAGATGCTCTGAACCTCTCTGTATCACCAGCAAGCTTTATTAATGTACTCTCACTTTCCATGCCAGGATTGCTAGTGAAAGTATTAAGTAGAATAACTCCCAAGGCTCCTCTATCAGCCTTCCTCCAGGCTGATAGCTTCCAGTCTCAGCAGTACCTCTTGCAGACCCATTGGCTGACTGATCTGTGGGCAACCCCACAGTTCTCTGTCCTCATCTCACTTTAACATTCCTGTTTTATACTTCACTGTTCTGCTGAATTTCCTTTGCTGGAAAACATATTTTTTGTTGTTTTGCTTTGTTTTAGCAATGAAAACCAATCAAATTATTCCAGTAATATCTACTTTGGGTCTCCCAAATAATGTTTTACTTGTATCCATTTTTTTGAATATTTTTAATTTTTCCTTTCCTTTGAGAATTGTTTCAAAGCTTTGATACTGTTCAGGTAGGACTAACATGTCTATAGTAAGTTAGATCATTTTCCCCTCCACTTTCTGAAAATAATCCCTACAGCTTCAGATAGCTGTGCCTTAGAGATTTATTGCTAGTGGCTCTGCAGCTTCTTGTTCTTTTGTAATTCAGGCATATCAGGTTACCCTGACATCTCTTAAACCCTCCAAGTTTTTCTTCTTAATAATTTCTATTTCCATATCTTGGAGTATATTAGTCATTCTGCCTTTTCTGCTGTGTTTTGCATTGCTGTTTGTATTGACTTCAATACCAGTATATAAAACAGGACTTTGGAAGAAGCAAAATAACTATCTATACCATCTTATATGGGGATACTCTCCAGTCCACTTTTGAGCCATTCACACTAACACTGACAGAGAATGCCCATGCCCAGCTCAGGGTCAGATCCCAGTAAGTAATATGGAAGGGAACACATTGCTTTGGAAGGTGTAAAAAGTTTAATCATATTGATACTAGCACATTCTCCACTCACATTGAAGATTTTAGGTCCATTTTATTCATAAGCTACTCAGTAGCATATCTGTATCAATTGAAAATAAGGTACAGCATTCATTTAGATTAGTTTATTTTTCTTTTCTCTACCACTACACTGTACTTTGCACCAAAAAAATAATGTTTAAAAAAAAAAAAAATAATAATGACGACAGAGGTACTCAGTAACCCAATAAATATTTTACAGTCCCCAAAACAGGGTAAAATCAAACAAGGCTAAAAATGCATAGGATAGATTTCTATATGCATTTATAGATTGTCTTTGTTTGCCAAAGCTCTGTCTGTTAAGCACCTCCCTGCTTGAGGTTTTTTTATTCTCTCCATGTTGTGATTTTATCTATTTTCTTTTCTCTTTCAGACAATAGGTTATTTAACTTCTCCTCACCCTTTCTCCTCCCCATTCTGTTGGCTCTGTTGTCTTTTTATAGCTTTGTTTTGCTGATTTGGGTTTGCACAATTTCTCACTCTAATAACCTCTTCCTGCAAGGGTGACAGGGAAGGTGCCATGGAGGGTGGAAAACTCCTTCTTCTTTGTTGTTGTCTCCTGTGTGATCTGACAGGCTGCAAGAGGAACACAAAAGTGGGAGGGATGGAAATGGGTGGCACCGCAGCTGCCAGAATCCCCCCTTTTAGTGTTTCTGCCAGGTTTTCTGGAAATGACAGGTTCTTCCACCCTTTTGTTCAAGACTTTCAAGGAGAGAGGGTGGGACTGAGAGGCAGTAACATGAAAGGGTGGTTGGAGAAATAAAATAGCTGTAGACTCTGGTTTGCAAAGGCTTCACCTCAGGTGAGTTTCTTTTCACACTCTCCAAATTAGCTGTGGTTCAAATATAGGCACCATTTAATTCAGAATTACTTATTCTAGGGAAATGGGGTGAGAGGAAGGCTCATATGGCTTTTCTGGTTTATGGTCTATTTGCTCTCAGCAAGGAGGGAAAGACTCCAAGAAAGGACAAAAAGGAGTGAAATAAGACTATGTTCGGTCTTATGCAGCTAAGAAGATTCTGAGCTATTACATCAATTAACACAGCCAAACCCTGTCACAGTTTTCTCTCTTTGTTTCATGTCAAGCACAGAGCAGCTGGAGACCAATGGCCAGTTCAACTACTTTATAGCAGCTTTGTTTCACCTCCACATTGGAAAAGAAACAGAGCCTTCATTTCCTTAATTTTATCACACATTTTTACTCATTTCCCACCTCAGATCTCCTACCCCCCATCCACTTGCTTTAGTATTCCAGTTTCTTACCCCATGATGAAAGCTTTTCCCACCACCTTCATGGTGCTGCTCTTCAGATACATTTGCCCAAGTTTTTCATCACATTTTTTCCTTAGAAGATAGCAAAAAGATATTGGGGATCAGCAGAGTACTTGCCAGACTGGCTACCTTGTCTCATTTTCCATGGGACTGAGTATGTATTTCTCCCAGTAGGAAGGTCTGTTTTCAAAAGTATTTTAAAACTCAGCATTCCTAGTAAGAATGAACTTAGATGACATTTAGGATTGGAAGGAAGGAATGAAGGAAGGAAGGAAGGAAGGAAGGAAGAAAGGCAGGCAACGAAAAGCCAACACTGTGTGGCATCAGAGTTGCTTAAAATGAATACTTGATTCTGAATTTATATGTTATGATATATGTATGATATATATGGTATGAATTTTATATCACCAAAAAGATTTTTTCTATGTTACCATCCCATATATGTTCCCACAGCTCTGTTCTTAGGAAAAATGCCATCCTCACTCTATTCCTCTATTCCTTTTGTTTGTTTGTTTGTTTGTTTCATAGCAGTTAATTATTCAGAATTCAGTTTATCACAACACAGACCAAGCATTGTTTTAACAGTGGGCAGTAAGTCTGTCAGGAGTGGTTCTGGTCTGGCTCCTGAGAATCACCTCTCTCTCCATCATTGCTGTTCTCTGACACTTTAGTGACTCTTTGCAATCCTGTTTCTATTTCATTTTCAGGGTCTTCCTCTGCAGTTATTCCTTCATTCTTTCGTTACTTGGACTTGGAGCATTTCCTGGCACCGTGCTTCAGGGACTGAACTGGGGATGCTGGTGGCTAAAGTAGCTCATGGGAGAAAGGAGAAATTACCCTCCTGAAACTGCAAAGTACCATTGTGCATGCCGACTGCACCTCATAGGCATCAAAGCTGGCTATAAAATGGTTTCAGTGTGTGTCTTTATCAGTCCTTTTGCATCCTAAAAGATCCACTGTTCCTTCCACTACAAATGGAAAGAAACCAGGAAAAAAATATGCTCTTTTGCAAAACAACCTCTTTCATTTCAAACTTTAAATGCTGAGTTTGTAAGAAAAACTACGGATCTCTTTGAGATCCCAAAGACTTAATCAGAAATGTTCTAATTCTTTTTTTTTTTTTTTTCCCCAGACATTTTAATAAGTGTATTTGGAAAGTTTCATTCCACTTTTGAATCCATAATTCCCAAATGCTTTGAAGTCTTTTCTATCAAACAGCAGACCATTATCAATTATAGCAATTTCTAGAATACTCTGCTTGTTAAATACAGCTTTAATTCTGTTTGTGACTTGATTTGATGACAGTTTCTTCAATAATACAACCTCAAGTTAGTGGGAATAGTAATTCAGTATTCAAGTGTAGTTTGCCAGATCATAATAAGTCTTCCAAAACCCCTACAGTAAGCCATCAGCCTACAGGGAGATCCAGAAGGTTGATTTGTGATGGGTGTCACCTCCAGGCTATGGGCTTAACATTCTCTGGGGACAGCCCTGGGAGCAGATGCAAGTGGACTTTTCTCTAAATAACTTACTGGGGTTCTCTGCCAGCCCTGGTGTCTCAAGGCTCCTTAGTGTTTCTAGGGATGAGCCTTCAATCCCATAACCTAGCAATACATAGCTCAGAATATCACTTTGTCTTTTACATTTTCCTGTTAACATAAATTATTTAAAGGTGTAGTATTTTGGAGTATGTGATCCAGTACCTCTAAGTGCTATATCATTGTGGTGGTTTTACCGTGCTGGGCAGCTAAACACCACAATCGCTCTCTCACTCCCCCTCCTTAGATAACACATTACAATCATCAATTACAGAAAACTCTCATTTGAATAAGTAAGATGCTGTGGATATATTTTGTAATTCCCATGTGATCTTACACTAAGTCTTAAAAATTTTCTACAGTGTCTTATCCATTGCTCCGTCCCTGCAAATTTTATTTTGTTCCTGAGACCAGATAATTGTTTCTTATATTTACATTATATTTTCTAGGTTTCTTCAATCTTTACAGTCTCTGAATCCAATCTGGGCTAAACATGTTTTTAAACCCAATATTGCCTTTTTATTTCTGTAACTCCAAGAAACTCTATCAGTTTCAGTTCAACTTCAGATCACATAATACTTTATTCAGAACTAGTTTCATACAAAATGTACAAAATGTTCTCAAATTATGCTTCTTTCCTCTACATATTTGCATATTTTTTTTTGTCAGAGATCTATATTTAGTTTATAATTTATAAGTATTTCATTATTTTTAATTAAAAAAAAATCATTCTTTGTTTCAGCATCTTTCAGGCAATCCCCATGAAGAACTCTTCCATGTTGCTGTCTGCTCTATCCCCTAGAAGAAGACCTGGTGTGCATGAGAGCTTGACTATTTTTCTGACTAAGTCAGCCCTTTGAAAAGTCTACTACCTGTCCCTGCAAACCCTGTCACTCTCTGCTCTCCTGATCAACGAGTCGTGAGATGTTCTTTTTTGCTCCTGTTACTCTGGGCTGAAAACCCTTGCAAAACGGTTGTGTTTATTTCTAAATGCTGGATGTTTTCTGGGTCTGTACATGTTCCCACTTCTCAAGCACTTTTTTCTTTGACATTTTCTTCCTGTTTATTCTACAGCATCTCTTCCAAATCTCTCACTTTGCTGTGACCTCCTGCTTCCCAGTTTCCTCTCCTGCTGGTCAGTCTGTCAAGAGTAGCTGCAACTTGATTTCCTTTTAACATTTTCATTCTGCCTTGAGTATTTCTGCAGCTTGTTACATCCTGATAGCATTCTCCCAAAGTCTAAATCTGTATCTTCTGGCAGTCCTTTCTCACAGCTTTGGAACTTTGATACCAGTCACTCTCTGATCTCTTTTAATGCAGCCTGACAAAGTACTATAGTTACACATCTGACTCATGAGCTTAAGATCAGTCAATAAATAAATAAATAAATAAACACAACTTCTTTTTCACTTACTAATCAATTCTCTTTATATACAAAGTATCATTTTTTCTTGTGAGAGCGGTACTCATTAAATTTATGAAGCTTACTCCTTTTTTTCCAGCTTCGCTACATACTACTTGAACCAAAATATTTTTCAGGTCCCACTGTATCTCACAATTCCTTTTCTCCCACTCTTGGTCAATAGTTCTTTGAACAGTTACTCTCTTCGATGGTCCATTCTTGGTACTCTGCACTGGTCAGACTCCTTGAGTAAGGTCTACAGTAGAAAGTTTTTATTGTGAATACAGTATTAAACAGAAATATTTGTACTCCCATACTTCTTCATCTGCCCCTTCTCTTTGACTCATAAAAAATCTTCATATTCAGGTTTCTAAGGGTGGTGTTGTGTTCTGTATTGGGCCATCATATAGTAGGGATAAATGCTCTGGATTCAATTCATTATGAATGAATCAAATATCATTGAGAGCAAAGTCTTAGTAGCTGACACTGTTAAAAAAAAAAAAAAAAAAAAAAAAAGGAGAAAAAGGAGTACAGTGATCTTTTTCATAGCTCATTTGAAAATAACCAAATATTATGATACCTGGGGAAAGCAGATCTATCTGTTTTCCTGCTTTTGAAAATTGTGACAAATAAAATGGTTATATTTGACCAGGTTCTTATCTGAGGATTTCTCTTTTTAGGGTAAGTCCTTTGAAACCTGTGTTGAAAACCAGGCAGCTGGAACAACAACAAAAAAATAAACAAGCAAACAAACAAAAAAGGCAAAAAATGAAATGAATGAAATTAAATATAAAACAAAACAAACCAACCAAACAATAATAATAATAATAACAACAACAATAAAGCTTTATCTCCCAAACAGTAGGTTAAAAACTTATTAAAAACAAACTAACAAACACAGAGACTGCTGTTCTTATACAGTCTTTTGACTCCAACTTAGTTTAAGTTCAGCAGCGGGACCCGTTTTTTGCTTAAATGTGATGCCAATTAACCATGGGAAATACTTATTAGTTAAATACCTGTGTTAAATCATTTTTATGATTGAATATTTATTCAGTGAAAGATTCCCAGTACATAAATAAGGTCTCCATCGTTGAAGGTAATGTTGCGTGAAGTAATCAAACACAAAGCCTGCTTTAGCCATGTTATGTTATGAACTGTGCTGGGGATAAGTTAGGACTCTGGAAAATTGTGACAATAATTTAGTCTGACTGAACTTCTTGTATCAAAATTGATAATTCTTAAGTCCTCAGACTAGATCTGGACTGTCCTTAAAGAGCTAAAAATGCTGCAAAAAATTGCTTTCCATGCTATTTCCATGCTTTCATTTTCTAATTCCAAAGAAGATTCTGTTGTGAAATGAAAATACAGAGAAATAGCACAGGTAAGCAATTCTTGGAAGGATTCAGGTTTGTTTAGTAATTTTCATACTTTTTTTTCTTTTTTAAAATGCTATCTAAGCAGAGGAATAATTCTTTGAAATACAAAGCATCATTTAAAGTATTATAACAAAGTAAAAGTATTATAAAAGTATAAAAATTATTTAAGACATCATTTTAAATACAGAGTATGTTGCTAACAAAATTAAGCATTCTTTATCAATTAAAAATCTGTGCTTAAATTTATTTATTATTTGTGTTTAAATTAAATTTAAAGGCAGGTTTTCAAAACAGTTACACTTTTTTTTTTTTTTTTTAAAGATTATATTCTTTAATTAACATTGACACACCTTTCTGGGGGGAAAAACACATTTAAAATTTAATTTGTGTGTGATTACTTCAAACATATCCTTATTAGTATCTATCTAGATGCTTGTGGTCCTTCATGCATTCATGTTTAGTTCCCAATTATTCACAGTTTGTTAATTGGTGTGATATGCGATGAATATTGATCGTGCAGTCTGATGATGATTTCCATACCAAAGGAGCTGCATAGTTACTGTACATACTACACAACAATATATATACATGTATATATAAATGTTAAAGTATTCCCTACAGAACAAGCTTTGAAATTCATCAAACACCCTCCCTTTAATTTTGTTCTTTATATTTTCCCTGTGTTCTGTACATTGGCTCATTGCACAGCTAGTCTTGCAACATGCATGATAAAATAAAATTAAATAATAATAATAAAACAAAAAAAATACTAAGTTCAATTGTCTAATTTGTATAAATTTACAGAAAAATCTCTGGACCCATTAGGGGATTATTGTAGGTGCAGCAGTGATAGCAGTGACTTGGTGTTTTGAAGCAGAGGAGGGCCGATGTGTGGAGTTAGCCATTAGATTTACATCTAGACTTAAAGATTACTGCTTTCTGTCTAGGAAAAAAAAAAAAAAAAGTCTTATGAATTCAGAGCTGTCAGATTTTTCCCAAAGTCAAATGTTAATATCCCATTTTGAGCTCTTTTGTGCACCTGTAAAAAATGTGGCATGGTCATGAGCCAAAGTGATTCAGAGCAGAAGTGAAACACCCCAGAGAAATAAAGAAAAAATAATAATAGTTAAAAATAATAATAATAAAACACCTTTCACCTTCACTAGTTTCAAAGCTTTTTTTAAAATTATTTTTATTTTATTTTGTTTTATTTTATTTTCCATGGGGTAGAGCATACTTGAACAAAGGGATGTGTAACAAAGTGATGGATCAAGTGATTCTGGAAGAGATGAGAATATTAACTGTGAGAGATTCTTTCTGAGGAGCCAGAAGGGAACCTCAAACATCTCAAGGGAAATCTGAGAGATTCTCTCAATGTCAGTAACTTGACTTAATGTTCTAAACTGATGCTTAACATATGGATACAACCATAAAAATGCCCTTATGATGGAACTAAATGGTGAACAGGATGGAGGATCTCAACAAGAGACAATAGATTTAAAGGAGAGCAAGACTTAGCATGACACAAAACCCCATATCAGATCTGCAAGGTTTTTCATAACTAGAGAGAAAGTGGAGTTTCCAGAGGAAAAAGAATGTAACCTTCTGCAGAGAACAATGACCATTGAATGGCTCAATTGAAATGAAATTTGAAATGAAATTTGAAATGAAATTTGGCTCATTGAAATGAAAGGAAGGGACCTTAAACATCATCAAGTTCCAACCCCTGACATGTGCAGCAACACCTTCCACTAGATCCCATTGGCCAGCCAACCTGGCCTTGAACATTTCCAGGTATGGGGCATCCACAACCTCTCTGGGCAACCTGTCCCAGTGCTTCACTACCCTCTGAGTGAAGAATTTCCTCCTAACATCAAATATAAATCTCCTCTCTTTTAGTTTAAGACCATTGCCCCTTGTTCTGTTATTATCTGAATGAGCAAAATATTAGTTCTTTAATATGTTCCACCCTAATATGTGTTCCTCGCCCTGCCCACAGTGTGCAGAATGCAATATAAACCAAAATATACAAACATGCAATGTTTAATGGATTTTTTTTTTTGAAATAGTTAAACTTGTCTTAAAAATGTAAAAAAAAAAAAAAAAAATAGATAGATAGATAGATCAATTCTGTAACTCTTCAGAAAACCAAGGCAGGAAAAGAAAAAAAAAAATATATATATATATATATAGTGTTTCTCCTGCATTTGAAATAATCTTCACTTTTGAAGAGACAGAATAAAATTAAAACCAACTAAAATTGTGAATTTGGGACATTCTGAATTATTATTATTTTTTTTTTTTTTTTGGCATAAGACAGAGAACACTTTTGCGCAGTATACTTTTCACTAAAACTTGCAGTTTTAGGACAGTCCAGATAGTCTAAAAATTCAGTTTAGTTTGGCTGACTTCTTTTTCTTTTCATTCCAAGTAAATTTGAAAAAAACAATACATAAAAAAAATAAATTATCTGACTTGTTCATGATGTTGTGTTTTTTTATTTCTTTTAAATAAAACATATTAATTAAAACCGTTATTTTTTCCTCAAACAAAGTTTGTTTTAGGTTAGAGAAAATACTCTGTTCTTAATGAAGTGGTTTTTTCAACTTTTAATTTAGCTTTTGTTTCTTTGTTTGTTTGTTTGTTTCCCAGCCAGAGACAATGGCTGTTTACTCAGGGAAAAGGGTAGTAAAATTTCAAGTTCTTCATACAGTTAGCAGAAGTACAAAGCAATAAACTGTTTCTCCAAGGTATTTCTGTATGGCAGGTGTGCTGGCTATATCTATATAGCCAGTGAAATGAACAGGGGAGGGCACAAGACAGAAGTACCTGTATTTCAGTCATCCTTACCATTAAACTACCAGCATAGTCACTGGCCTAATTCTGACCTGATCCAAATCATATTCTGCACATTGGCTTGGAATGGGGTCTAGCTTAGGCAGGAATAATTTTCATCAGGTAGTTTGCACACATACATCTAGTTGCAGCTAGTAAAAGTTCAGATAAATACATAGAGAGCATTCCCTGGGCCATTTAATTTTCTATTAAAGACATAGCCTCCAAGGCTACATTTGAGATCAACTGCAGTCTCCATATAGGCACCAAGCATGCAAACCTGGCCCCAGGCACAGCTGAAGGCTGCCTTCCACAGCAGACAGGATCCCACTGGCAAATTTAAAGTTTTTAATGAAGAAGAATGTGTTCAAAAAGTAGGTGGTTAGTGATGTAGTCATATGGAGCCTACACCTACTCTTGCATGCAGAAATCAAGTGGAAGCATCCCATCTCACAAGAGCTTCATTTAAAGACTTTCCAAAACGTTTCACTTTGAAAGAAGACCAAGTAAACCCATCTTCAGGATGTTTTTATCTGAGGCAGGTTAGTAACGTGGAGAAAATATAAACAATCAGGCATACAGAAGACAACAAACCTAGAACAAGAACGTGGCTTAAAAGCAAGAAACAAATCCATACCTTGCTATAGCAGCTTGAATAATGTTAAGGGAGGACCTATTCCACTAGAAAATCTAGGGTTAAATTCCACACTCACTGTAGTTAATTGAAAACATCCACTGACTTCAAGAGTAGCTTTGATTCACCCTTCATTTCTTTATGCATTTTGCTTTCTCAGGCATTCCTTCTCACCTTTCCCTTTTGCGCCTGCCTCCACTTAATATGTGTTCAGGTATCAAGGCCAGGCTGCTAACCTTTCACATCTTCCTAACATGTTTCATCTGCCAACTGAAGGAGAAAGGGAGTGGGAAATCCTTATTCCAGAAACACTAAGAGCTTCTTACAAAATCCACAGAGCCTCCCCTATAACAGCATATTTCTTATGGGTTTTAGTGCAGAAGTGAATTTCTTTTCAGTCCTAACAATCTCTGAAAAGACAAATAGACTTGCCAAGAATATATGCACAAACATACTTAGGCTTGCAAGTCTCAAAACTATCAAGCACATCACATTTTATTTGTTTCACCTGCTTATGGTGTGTAGACACCTGTGACTTATTGGCAGTACATCCTGGTTACAATAGAGAATTTCAGGTATAAGAATAAGCTTCATGCTCCTTCAGCTTCATGCATCTATTTTGGATTTCCTCTTGAACATCTGGCAGCTGTTTGAAATAATTCTCTATGTTTAATGTGTTTAAAATAATAAAACTTAAAGACATATATATCTTTCTTTAGAACCTAAATAAATCTACCTACAGGAAAGCAAATGAAGTGCAAAAATTGGTCTTTTTAAAATAAATAAATAAATAATAATTTCACTTGTGACAAGTGGAATCAGGGATCATCAGTGTGAAAACTGAACAACAGTTGTTATTAGGCAGTAAGAGTTACTAAGCAAATGAGCTCCAGTAGCAGTTGCTAGGTAGTGCAATAACCAGTTCTGGTAGCAGACGCTACCAGGTATTTGAGACATTTATGCTCCTCTGTTATCTGTTGCTCAGGCTCCACTCTTTTCCGTGACTCAGAGCTGAAAATGTTTGGAGTTTTATGTTTTGCTTTAGGTATTTGTGTTTTAGGTGATGTCAGGCAGTCATCTGTACCAAAGCCACCTTACCAGAGGACCATTCAGGAACAATTTTCATGAACAGATTTTGAAAGCAGATTTTGGAAGCTTTGTCAATAAAATGTGCATCAGTGTTGCAAGCATAGACTTTTATTTTTTCTATGAACAAATAAAAACTTATCCAGATATTTGAATGTCCACTTAAAATAAATAAATAACAATGTTGTAGAGTGATTTTTCTTTTTTTAAAATTAATAGAGGCCTTATTTTTTATTTTTTTTTTATCGGTTATATTTTCTGTTCCCAGTGAGTTTTAGCATTTAATTTTACAAAATGCAACAAACTAGATTGAGAAAACTGGCAACTGGTGTATGATGATGCAAAGGCAGAGCATCCAAACCATTTGGTAGCTGTAGGAGGTATCAACTCCCATCTCTTCTTATAGATTTTATAGGGTTTCACACCTGTATCTCCAGCATCTCCAACACAGTGCAACCTGCCCACTATCTTTGAGGTACTGGACATGTACTTACTGAAATTTTCATTTAATCTAAGTATTTAAACCTTTAATGGATTGAAAACTGGAATCCAACTTGTGGTTCAATGTCCTAATCATTAAACTACAATCTTATATTTCATTATTATATTTCATTATATAAAGAACTATTAGAACTACTAAAAGTGTTTTATACAATGTGAAAGGGCTTCAATGAGGACAGCAAATATTGTTTTCCCTCCTCTGGACATTTATTCCAACCACAGACAAATCTATTAGACAAAAAAAAAAAAAAAGACTGACCACCCCTACCCAGGACTGACCTCTGAACTTAGTTCAAACTGATATGTCCCAGGCAAAGAGACAGAGAAAGTTCAGCCTGAATTTGGAAAGAGGGTTTGTGAAAAGCAGGTGCATTTTTCATCCAGCTATATTCATTAGCTCTTCTTCCAGGATAACAGCACAAAAATCCTAAGACATCTTTCTGTAGCAACGCAAAGGACTATTTTGAGACATGATTGGATCTATACATTGCTCAGATCCATATATTGGTGATCATTAGCAAAACAGGTTAGAAGGCATGTAATCGCTTAAATAAGTGGCAGAAGGCTAGGAATCTTGGCCTGTAAATGTAATTACAGAGCCTGTCAATAACCATTGATTTCCATAGATGGATCACTTGAAAGTATTCAGAAAGCTGGGAATAAAATGGAGGAATGCTAGAGAGCCTGTAGCAACCAAAAGGAGTGAATAGCTTTTTTTCCATATCTTCCTGCTTTCTTGTACTTACACAGTGGAAGAAGTGTAATAGCTTCTTCAAAAGCATCTTTTGCATCTTTGGGAGAATACACCATTCCTCCTATTCTCCCGTGTGTATGATGATTTTTGTGCATTGCAATGAACTTTGACTTTAAAAAGCCTGACTAAATTCTCTAACATTAAATGATTACTAATCTCCAACTTTTCTGTTCTCATCAGTCCTTCTGCCCCCTCTTGACTGACAGTTTTCTCATTATTATCTAATAATTCTTCATATTATCATCTTTTAAATTATCTTGTTATAAACTAAAAATTTACTCATGCAAAATTGCTGTGCCTTCTCAAACCTTGTGTCTGAACTTGTCAATAGGAGGGTATTTAAATACCGAATCCAGAAGCTTTTATGTGGATTCTTGGATTTTGCAGCAAGATCTGTTAAGTGGCACTGGAAATATCAAACAAAGCTGAACTGTAGTTAAGGAGAAGAGAAAGAAATATAAACTCATTGTGAAAGTCACCGGTCAGGTAGATTCAAAAAGTAGACTGGAGAAAAAAAATATTATAATTACTGCCAGTAAATAGCAACCTCTTTTCTGTGCAAGAATTGATAGAGATCCAGACAAACAGCTGGAAACCAAAACTGCGTGTCATAGACAATTGCTGCTATGTAGATCATACTGCTCTTCCATCATCTTATTTCTAAATATTTTCTTCATTCCTTTAACAATCGCCACTTCCCCTGTGTTATTATTTCTAGCCAAGGGTATAACTTGTATTCCATCCACTTGGTGCTACTGAAATATGACAACATGGCTGAATTTCAGACAGAACTAACCAGGAGGAAATTATCTTAGAAGCTTTACTCTGTTGACACAGGGCTGCTGTGAGCTGCTCTGCTCTCCTGCAGTACGAGGAGTTTGGAGGGCAGGATGAAAAGGCAGATGGTACAACAGAGTCTGCCAGCACTATATGGCTTCTCTTCTCAGTGGATGAATTAAAGTAGACCTAGGACTGTAGTAATTTCTGCTAGATGAAGTTTTAGGGAGAGTTAATAATGTGGTCATACGGCTCAGACATTGTAGCTTGACCCAGTCCCATCCCTTCCTGAGGACTAATGACCAGTGTAAGTAAAGTTGTGCGTCTACAGTCAAGAACTCAGAAACTGCCTCATCCTGAGAAATCAATGGAATCCCTCTCTCAGATAGTTCAATGATGTGTACTGAGCTGGGCTTAGAGACCTTTCAAGATTCTCGTCTCCTGTGTTTATCATGTGTTCCATGTTCCTCTACTTTGAAGAAGTTTCTGCTAGCAAGTCAGGGCTAGAGGAAGAAAAGAAGAGCAAATGCTGAAATTTCAGCCCCTGCTATCAAGCAGCATCCAGCACAGAAATTTTATTCTTCAGATTTACAGAAAAAAACATGAAGTTGTCTGATCTTCCTTACTTATCTGGGGCAAAATGGAAATTACCACTATATATTGACTGTAGAACCACATTAAAAATCTGGAAAAGATCTTGGCAGCACAATTGCTAGAGGTGGAGATAAGACAAGAAATTAAATGTGAGCAAAAGGCAAGTATGGACATTCCTTTATTTCAATAATTTCAGTAAGATAAACATCTAGGATAAACAGGAGGTTAAACAAGATGGAAATAGCCAAGAAAATATCAAGACCCTCCCACTGCTTGCAGAGATGAGTAGGAATTATTCCAGGGTGTCAGGAGGTCTGAAATTCTGACCCTTTGTGGGCAAGTTCTTTGGAACAGAAAAGTTGTCATCTTTAAGATTTGTGAAGTCCTCTTCCATAACAGGCATGCAGAAAGCAGTAGAAAACAACAATCTGCAGAACATGGTACACATATCTGAGAACATGACAACCAGAGAAAATTAAATGTATGCATACAAATAAAAATCAATGTAAATGAAATGAATTCACTTTAAAACCTTTAAAAACTCTCTTGCAAATTCCTGTAGGCATGGATACTACATGGTCATGGATTTTTCTGTAGAATTCTGCAGACTTTGCAACCACTTCAGGATGATGCAAGGAGCAGGTGTTTTCTAGCTGTCAGCAATGCAGTGTAGTTAATCAAATGTGTGTGTGTGTTTTTTTTTTCTCAGTATCTTTAATATTTTTCATTCACTTTATCATTTTCCCTTAACTTTTATTAAACTCATCATGGGCTTACAGTTACCAGCCTCGTGGACTTGGAGAAGTGGTTGTTAAGTTAAGCAAGCTTGTCCTTTGAGAGATTCTCTCACAGTCAGATAAAAATTCTAGTAATAATAACAGTGATATGGGGAGGGGAGGAAAACAATAATTTGGGCAATAGAATATCATGTTCATTATGTTAATTCACTCCAAAGCATTTATACAGCGTTACTTGGCACTAGAAAATTAAATTCAACCAGTCCCATTCATGTAAGGAATATGCTAACATCATGTGAACAGTTCTGGGTTTCATTTAGGGCACGCAGGAAAACAGGGGAGTGGTTTAATCCTTTAACATATAATACCTACATTCAAAAACTTGCATGTTGCTAGTGAAAATAAGGGTTTTTTTGTTTGTTTGTTTTTTTTCCATCATGCAGCCCCATTTGGTTATTCACTTACTGTACAAACTGCTGGCAATTATTATTTGATGTGGTTAGCTACTTTCAGTAAAGAGAGTCCCAGGGCTAGAAATGAAGATGAGGATGAAGTTAAAACATGTTAAAACTGAAGTGATTTGACAGAGATGTGTCAAAACATTTTGGTGTTGTGATTTGCCCTCTGACTCTTGGATGTTTTGTGTATCGCTTATCTGACCTTCCCCCTGGTGGAGATTCTGCTCTGTCAGTAATCACCAGTATCCAAGACCACTGGACAATTTCTGGATAACTCTCTCATTCTCTCTTTTTTTTTTTTTCTTTCTCTTTTTTCTTTTTTTCTGTTTAACTTTTTTTTTTTTTTTTTTTTTTTTTTTTTTTTAGTGGGACTATCTCAGAAGACATCAGGAAATGAGAGTTCATTGTTGTTTTTTTTAACTTCTTGGAAACATCCTCTTTATAGGTACTGACATACAGTCTAAAGGCTCAACAGTACAAAGGTGTAAGCCATCCATTGGAATAAAAAGATTCTCCTCAAAGTGGTGGGTTTGCAAAGAAGGGTTGCAACAGATATGCAAGGTAAATGTGGGAGTTACTTGAGGGTCCTCTGGTATGAAGAAATTCCATTAAAAGTTGAGTATTCCCAGTCAGTGAGAGGGAACAGTTTACTCCAGGGCTGACTTCACCTCCTTCTCTTATGATCTTACAGCATTTTGGGCCTTGAAGTGAAGTTCTGGTTGTTCAGAGGGGCAGGGTATGGTGGAGGTAGTGAATAACTAAATCTCACTCTTACATGGTGCTGGGTCCCATTCCACACTGCTATACTAGTGTTTTCAACGTGGGGGCTTGGAAGAGAATGTATGACTACTAGCCCTGCCCCATGATACTTTTCAGGCAGATGCACCTTACTGGAGAAACAAGTTCTGGATATTTAATCTAAATTCTAGGCAGGCGGAAGGAAGGAAGGAAGGAAGGAAGGAAGGAAGGAAGGAAGGAAGGAAGGAAGGAAGGAAGGAGAGAAAATAGGTGTCTTTTCTCCATCTCCCTGTTTCCTTCTATCTGTTTCCAAGCAGGAACTGGGCAGAATCCTAATTCCATTGAAATCAGCATAAATCAGTTGTGTTGCCATTGACTGCAATAAGAAAAAGTCAGATAATACATACATATAATGAGTAATACAGATAATCTTTTTTAAAATTTATCTCAGATAATCTCAGTAGCTTGCAATTCAGACTATCAAGTATTGACTTGATCATGGAGTTGAGTAGCTGCATGGACTTTTGGTTTGCTCTGAGCTCTGTAATGCCACAGCTCCACTGCACCTGAGCTGGCTAATTGAAAGCAAAGCCAAGCTTATCTGTGAGTGTTATGATTGCTTCTGTTCCTTGCATCACAACATCTTTCACAGGGGAAAACCACACAGCTGAGTACAGGGAGCTGCACACTGAGGGAAGACAAATTCTTAATGAAGATCTCCATGGACATACTTGGGTTTCATGGCCAGAGGTGCCATGCACACTGCCAGGTACAGCCTCTGCCCCAAAGTAGCTGCTAGCCGTTAGTAAAATACAACCAACCTTGGTGAGGAAAATGGCAATGCAGGATGCAAAGGCACAAAAACTGCAAAATGTGAAAAAGGGATTTCTGAAATTAACTTCTCTGCTGAAACTTTGGTGAAATTTTCAAAACCTTGAAGTGTAATTGTGAACAAACCTCAACTCTTATTTTCTTTATAAATTATCCTATGTTATTGCACATATACTATGGGTGCGACAGTATGCGTGCAAGTGTGTGTGGACTCATATATATTTAACAGTCATGTACTTAAGCAATGATTGCCTGCACAATTTCAGTTATATTTCCCCACTGGTAGTCTTCCATTACAAAAAATAAAATAATAAAAAAAAATAAAAAATATTTTCTAGAACCCTAAGAAATAAATGTTGGGGTATCTGATCTGTTTAATGCCATTTCAATCCTTGAACATTTTTTTTCTAAGTAGGACATTGCCACTGAAGTTATTTTCAGAACATCATATGGATTTTTCATTGAAACATCTGTGTTAACTTTTATCATCCTTGCTCTGCTTTGTAATTTTGGAAACAGATATAAAGAATGAGCAACCCAGAGCACAGTAATATAGTGGGAAGCATCCTTCATAAGTCAATTGAGGAATTTAATAATCTCTTTAGAAATAAGCTCTGCAGCTATGAGAAAAATGTGTGGGTTAAAGGCCTTCCAATTAAGAAAGGTTTCTCTGTGGATTTATAGGCTGGTGGTTAGCTCTTCCTGTTCGTGTTTCCATGGCAACTGTCAGGTAGATTTTCTGCTACTTGCTAGGAAGTTGGAAATGTTGAGTCTGGTTGAGCCTTTCAATTCACTGAAGCTTAAATGAAATTCTTTGCAAGGAACTGGCATTTAGCCTGGGTCATTTATTCATATCTAGAAGAGAAATCAATTATAGTAATCAAATGTGCAAATTTTTTTTTTATTGGAATTATTTTGGGTACACATTTTTTTTTTTTTTTTATTGTGCCACAATCTATTTTTAATGCCAGGGTAGGAAAGGTTTGAAATGCTGCAGCTGGCCTCTTTGCTACCGATGGCTTATGGCTTTAATTACAGCCCAAGACACACACAGGCACGTCTCTTTCTGGTCTGCTTTTACAAGCTATAATCACTCCCGGTGATATTCATGATACCAGCTCAAATTCTGTAGACTCATTAAAGTTGAGACACCTGTACTGCAGGAAACATAGCTTACCACCTTTTCTCCTTTCAATTTTCTTGTCTTGTTGTTTTGTTTGAATTAGGCTCTAGGAAAGTAAATAATTTGTATGCTGTTATTCAAACTTTCTGAGTACATTGCGTTTTAATTCCACATCAGAATCTCTGTGTTTGCGCATTTCTTTGTGCTCCTTATACTTCCCATCCCACACTGACTACTGTTTGACAGCTCTATGCAAGCTTCATTCTTTTAATTCTCTAACATCAGATACGTAGGCGTACATGGTGTGTACCTATACTTTCAGCCTTTCTGTAAATGCGTACTCTGTACCACCCAACAAGCTGAGTCCTGCAGGCTTCATGTGAATAATACCATGCAGATTTCATTGACTTTTCTTGCAAGAATAAGGTAGCATATCTTGGCCCAAAGACCACAGATTATCTAAACAGAGGCAGTATGGTCTTCTGGATAGAGCAGTATTTAAGAGCTTGGAAAACCTGGGGACTGACTTCCTTGCTCTGTCCTCAGCTTCCAGGGAAAAGGAAGATTCATTTAGTGGCAGATCTTAAACTGCCACAGCTCTGCTGAAGTCCTTTCATACCGGAGTTAATGGAGCTGTGACAATTTATGCCAGCTAAGAATCTGCTCCATTACCCGAGCCTCACTCCAGCTGTATAATAGAAATAATAGCACTGCCCTGCCTCAGAGAGGTGTCGTGAGGATAAACAGTTAGACGGGAAAGTGTTATGATACTATGATAATGAAGACCAGAAAAATACCTGCGATAGACAGAAATCAGCATAACTGATCTGACATTTACTTTTATTCTTTCAGTCCTTCTGCCACATAGAGACAGTAATAGCTTGACAAGGGAAAAGCGATGCCCAGCCCCCATCTCTCTTCTGTCTTTGCTTTGCTTGCTTGCTTTCATTCTTTCTTTCTTAGGATTTTCACTAACTTTCCTTAAAAGCTTTTAAAAATGAATTGACAAGTATTTTATTTCATTTTCACCCTCACCTTTCCACAGCATATTTAATTTTTCCCTCCTGAGCTATTCTGCTTATCTTCATTTTTGCAGATTAAATCCAAGTCCAAAAGCTGCACACACAGAAATCCAAACAGACTTAGTTAACTCTAAACACAAAATTAGTTCATTTGGCATTGATAAAACAGCCAGAATCTTGGTGCTGTAAATTCCAGCAGCCATTTCCAAAGTCATTTTCTCAGACAAAGAGAACTGATGTGGGTCCATGGAGGCATAGCACTTGTGCTAGGATACCCTGTGTAAGATATTAAACTTATAGTTGGACGGTAGATTTTGTATGTGACTCAGCTGGTGACTAGGAATGGTGTAGGAAGGGCAACATGGGCGTCTGGTTTTCATGACTGATCATTTTTCCCAAGCAGATTTGGCCCTCCAGACTAATCTCCTAGGTTTTATGTTGCTGTATGATCTAAAGTGCCTCAAAGAGTAATTCTTTCTAAAATTTCAGTGTGTATCCCTCCTTTTTCTTTGGGTCTGCCAAAGAGCTGACATGAGCCTTTTTATGTGTTCTCAGAGAAGTTTATGTCACCCTGAACACCAGTGTGAGTTTATGGGTTGGTATTATCAGAAATACACCAACGAGATGAGTGACTGGATGAACTAGTGGATACATGGGTGGAAGGAACAGCTTCTATCATACACACTGCAGAGACTTACAAATGAATGTCTGGTTCTTACAGTCAGCAGAACACTTGGATAAACCACTCTGACCTTCTACACTGGTTATGGATATATACTTCACCAGGACATGAAGCTGAGCCTAATGCCTAAAGCAGATTATAAACCACATCCATCCTAAAGAGACTAAATTGTTTTGCACCACAGGAATATAAGAGGAAACCAAAGTATTGCCAGTGCCACCAGGACATATTGACAGTTCTGCTGTGAAGTCTGTATTGACTGTCCTTGTTTTCTGGTTTTTGATATTAGTTTTAACCAGGTAAGGGAGGAACAGCTGTGCCTGTTTAAAGTCCGGGCCCTCAAGGTTCTGACCTCACTACTCTCCTGCAACAAACACACCTGGAATTGGCAGAATTGTTTGGAATTGGCCTCTGTAGAAGACCATAATTTTGGACAGATTTGAAAATGCCCCCTCGTTGTCACTTGACAATTAACAATACTAAGCAAATAAAAGACAGGATCTCTCCATTACAGTCTGGTAGATTTCAATACACTGCAGATTACAATTCCAAGAATTAGGTTGCAACTACGATTTCCTCTGCGTTTTTTTTCCCTGTGGCTATTCAAGCACTGGGTTAAGGCACACAATAAAAGAAGCCAAGTGCCTACTTAACCTCAGACTAGCACAGCACATGGGCAAGAATCTGGGGAATAGCTCTATTTCACTGCTCACTAAGTAGTGCAGTTGACCCAAGAAGTGATGAGTTGGCAAGTTAAGGGTGGTATTGCTGTGCTGGAAACTTCATTTCACCTTGCTGTGTTGCAAATAAAGAAGGAAACAGGGAGAACAGAGACTGAAAAGTATAATGTGTCTGGGGTTATATTTATGCCTTTGCTAACAACTAAGTATAAAGTACTTTTTTAATAATTTCTATAAAAACATGCGGAATATCTGACCCTAAAGCAATGTTGTGTATAATCTGCAAGTGTCAAAGTGGTAAAGGGTTGGACAGCAAAAATGCTTGTTATGTAAAATCTGAAGCAGTACATTCCTTCACTGCTCTATATAGCCACAACTGTTTTAAATGTAAAGGCTGCTGTTGCAGGTGACCTTATATACTTTCAGACATTAGAGTAGAGTATGTTAGCAAGTGTGTTTTAGAAAGGTTAAAAAAGATGTCTTTTTTTTTTTTTTCCCCAGAAGACATTAGTTGGATACAAGTGGAGTATATGAGTATTTCAGAGACATTACAGGAAATTATTACAGGAAATCAAGGTGATCACTTCAGATTCAGTAAATAAATTGTTCTTCCTGGCACTAAAGAACTGTGGCAACTAATTAAAGACTATACTTCTCCATCATAACCCCAAGACAGAATTGTACTTCCATTTATACTTGTGCTCAAAGTCCCTCTCTTTCCCAGCAAAAAAAACCAAAACACAACAGAATGAAGAAATAAAAAAAAAAAAAAAAAAAAAAAAAGCTTTCATTTAGGTTCATTGCTTTAACTTCTTTGAGGAATGAGTACTGCCAGCCAAAGACAAGATCTATTTGACTAAGAGAGGTGAGAACAACCCAGCCAAATATCTTGCCAAACTGCTGGGGAGGGTTTTAAGCTGGGTATGGAAGCGGACAGTGATAGCAACTTTAATTTGGGCTAACATGGACATGGGGGAGGATTCTTTCTAGAATAACTAATTTTACAAGAATTACTTTTCAATTCTCCTATTTAGACTAGTGTAAGTCTAGAATAACTTCATTGAGACCAATGCAGTGATCCAAATTTACATTGCTTTTATCATTGTGTGGTTCAAGAGCTCTATTGAATGAAGATTTAGAAAGATAGTTGTGGGGTAGATAAATCTTTAGATACACTATATATTTTCTATGTAGATATAGCCACCTTTCCAGCCCAGAGAACATCTTTTGATCTTTTTTTTTTTTTTAACCTCATTTAAAAGCTGTATCGACACTGAAGGGCTACGTTTTCTTACTTCTGTATACGGGATCTACATGCTTCCTTTCCAACTCTCCTGCTTCACATCAGCAGAAATGGCCCCATGTCATGTAATACCCTCTCTGAGGGAGAACAAAAAGGTACAGCTCAGCCAAGTCACACAGACGACTGTTACTTATCTTATACCCTTACAAATATTAGCAAGCACACATCATCAGGAAGATCTTTACACTGCATAATCTAAACCTGAGAGATTTTATTTATTTATTTTATGAATGTTTCAGCCAGTACTGATCATTCTTATTATTAAAAAAAAAAAAAAGAGAGAGAGAGAGAGAGAGAGAGAGAGAGAGTCTTAATTGTTGCTATGGTAACTAACACATCTGCCAGGATATGTTGCAGTGGGAAAAGAGTGTGAATTCTGTGAACATTTCCTGTTGTCATTCCATGGAAAGACTTAGAGCAGGGCTCCTCAGTGGCAACTTTACAAACTCAACTAGAAGGCACTGTGAAATTGAAAGACAAGCAGTGTGAAATGAACGGAAAGGAGCACTCTTGTTTAAGTAAACAAGAAAAAAAAATAAATAAAGAGTATGATTGGCCAGTAGAACTCATTGCATTGTTGGGAAAAAAAAAAAAAAAAAAAAAAAAAAAAGGATTTGTAGAGTTTAAAATCCTGTCAGGCATTTTATATAGATGGTAACATCCGCACTTGGTAAGAATTCAAATACCTATGTTTTCAACAGACTCCACAGAATTACCCTTTTTTGTTCAAGCCAACTCATTATTATGGAAGGAAGGAAGGAGGGATGGAAGGAAGGAAAGAAGGGAGCAAAGGAAAGAGGTACGATTCTTTTGAGTTCCTATCATCCAAACATGGCCTTACACAGAATGAGTGAGGAATGCTTGTTTGGATGTATGCCTATTCCATGTTCTACAAAATAAAAATGAACAGAATATTTCTCAACCTTTATCTCTCATTGTCAGCAAGGTGACCTGAACCTTCTCTTTCAAACCCTGCCCGCTTAGCCACATTTTTATGCTTCATTCTGAAAGAATTTGATGCACCGCTCATCTATTTATAGCTCAAACAATTCAGCTTCAAGGCAGGTGGTTTCATTGAAAGATAAACAAACTTCTAACAAAACCCTACTGATTCGTAAATGACCAACTCTGCTGACACTGCAGGCTGCAGGGGACTTAAACTACCCTGGGAAGTTAGCCATTTACTGTACTACAGAGGAAGAGCCCCTGTTGTTTCTTTGGCCAGGGAACAGCTGCTGCTTTTTTCTTTTTTCTTTTTTTCTTTTTTTTTTTTTTTCTGACAAAACAAAATAAATAAATTTCTGTATTGTTTTGTAAAATGATTAAAGTTTAAGATTTTATTGCTTTTTTAATGTAGTATATAAAACACCATAACTTCCACTGAATCCTTTGTCTAACATACTTATCGATTTCAAATTGCTTTTTGGGGGAGATTTTTAGCATCTTTTCTCCTTTAAAAATATACTTCTGAATCTAATGGCTTATTCCCTCATGTTCAGGACTTTTGACCTTTAGTACTGGGATTCCTTGTCTTTATCTTGTTCTTGTTGAAACCTCTTTCTCCTTGAATTAAATGAAGTTTTTATCCCATTGGCTTTTTTTTCTATACCAAAGAGTTGGTAAGACGTTTTGTGTATCTGCTTTTAAACTCAGTAGGTTTCTGGCTGAAAAATAGACCTGTTTGTGTAATATTTCAAAGGTAAAATAAGCATTTTTCAAACACTACAGTTGCATTTTTTTCAGTCTTCTTTTATGGAAGTGACCTAATATTGATTAGGTAGTGTAAATGTAGCCTCTTAGAGAAACTAAAGAGAAGAGGAGATGACTACACACATATTCAAAATTTCTAAGCTTCAGGGATACTTTCAGTGCACATGTGGGCAATATCTTGACTTTTCCTCACTCCCAGAGTGTATTCATTTCCTTTATTAGATTCACACAAATTGATCACACTTTTTTTTTGAACTGGAGATATGATTGATTCTTCCAGCAAAGACATTTTGCACCAGATCTTTGTATTTGAGTCTCCTTCATTGTAGGGATGACTCAAGTCAAGAATTATCAAGAGAAAGACATCTTTTCTGCAGTCTTTAAAGGAGAAAAATAAAATAAAATAAAATAAAATAAAATAAAATAAAATAAAATAAAATAAAATAAAATAAAATAAAATAAAATAAAAATAAATAAAAAGATAAATAAATAAAGTTCCACAAAAGCAAAGGTCAGCAATTTTCAGGGCAGATGGTTACAGAAATATTCTCTAGTTGTCAGTGAGCTCAACAAGATTAGCTATACAAACGTCTCCTCCTCCCACACTATATCCACATGGAAAGTCATTTGGTCCTGGGAGAAACACCTGACCTTTTTCACAGAGGCACATGGACCAAGATTTCAAGCTTTTTCACCTCCAGAACCTTCTTAGTCTGCATGTCCTCTGGGAAAAGAGTAGAAGATCTGTGGCCTTAAGAATTTTTATTGACTTGTTTGTGAGGGGTTATGTTTTCTCAGTTCTGAATGCCTGAAATAATGAAACAACAATAACAAAACATGGTGTATCAGAGATGTGTTTCTGTAAATGACCCAAGAGGTATGTGTTGCATTGACTTGAATGTGGCATGAGAGCAGTAAGAGAAGTACAAATAAAGTAGCAGGCTTCCCAGAGAGGGGAGCCAAATAAGGTGTGATTTCATCTATGTTTCCTTTAGGGCACAGTCGTTGGAGACACCTGATACTATATTCAGGTGTAAGCCATGAGACATGTGGTTAGTTCCCTCCAAAGGAGAAACCCAGGTGTATGGAAGTAGAATGATTTTGGGACCAAGACGAGAAAGCAACATAGATATGACTTTGCTCTACCAACTTTTGTATAATATTTTTTTCTTTGATCCCCTTTCAAAGGACTTTGCAAGAAAAACTCTGGGAAACCAAAGAGGTTGAAGAGGTGAAGAGGAAGCTTGGCCCAAACGTAATATTTTTGGTGGATTTTTGGTGTACTACTTTTTAATGAAGACACATCTAAGGAAAAAGTGCGACTTTTACAACTTCTTTGACTGTGTAGGAGAACTGCTGAAGTCCATTTCTGGATAATGGATAATATTTACCATATTATACTTGATTCCATGTAACAGAACTCATTAAAAAAGAAAAGGAACTGGTAAAAGTACTTTTACTCTTTTTTCTTTTCCATTTTTTCAAAAATTCTGAGATTTATTAAAAGTAGTTTTATTAAAAACTGTGTTTTATTAAAAGTAGCTAACACATCAGATTTTTAAATGAGAAATTTTTATTTAATTCAAAAGAAATTATTTCATTTTAACTTATTTTCCTTGATAAGGGAATAAAAATAAAAATAAATTTTAAAAGGATAAAAAAAAAAAAGTTAACCTTTTAAGGATCTGTTGGATAATACTGTTGTTTACACCTACTTAAACTTTTGGCTACATCTTTTCCAAAAGATCATTTCAAATTACATCAGCTGTTTTATCTTCAATGCCTTTTAAACTATATGATTATTTTAAAAATGAGGAAAAAACAAAAACAAACAAGAAACTGAGAAACATAACAGATTGAAAAGCGGAAATTGTCTTTAAATTTCTGGGTGTCATATTTAACGTCCCACTCTGTGTATGGTAGTACCAGAGAAGCTAGCAAAGGCAAAGAGATTAGATTATCCAGTCCTTCTTTCTTGAAATGCAGAATTCCATTTGCTTTGTTGTCAAATTAAAAGGAAAATGAAATGGAGGTATATGTAAAAAATAAGCTAAGTGATTTTGGCTTTGGAATACAAGTTGCTTTACTATTTTATATTTCATATCTCTAAAGGAAGATTTTCTGAAAATACGAATGGGAGTTGGGTGCCTGAGTCAATGGAGATCAGACACCTGATTCCCATTTGTGTCTTTGAAAAATTTCCTTTTATAAATCATTGTGGAATTCCTATACTGTGATAGAAAGTAAAAAGGGAGAGCGGGCTTGGAAGTAATGCTTGAACTTCTCCGAGGACTACAAGGATATGATACCCTTTTTATTTCCTTGTCTTTGAAAGTAATATTTTTGGTTAAGTCACTGTATTTAAATATAGCTATTCTTTTGCAAAGAATTACAGTTTGCAAATTATGATAACCAGCTTTCCTGCTGCTGGCCATTTAAAATACTGCTGTATGATCTTTTCAAAAAAAAATAAATGTACTATTGTTTGCACCCATCTTTTACTAATAGTCTGAACTACTGAATCTCTGAAAAACACGGGGAGATGAAAGTGTTCTGTAGCTCATTGGGCAAAAGATTGCTGTAATTACTACAACACTTCTAAGTTACTTTTGTTGCCTTTTTTTTTTTTTTTTTTTTTTTTTTCCTATTTGGAGTCTTTCTGACCAGCTATTACACTACCCTAACAAGAAAGTACAGAAAATCAATGACCTGAAAAGTTCAACATACTGTAATATAACTTAACTTGGAAATATTGTACAACGCAGTATTACTAGCGCTCTAATCCTGCCCAAATTTTTATTTGTTGCAACAATCTTTTTTAATGCTTCATAGACCTGATAAAGTGTAACTCTTCCTTCAAACAAAATAATTTCTATAGGGCAACTAACATGGAGATATATTCTTATTTCCTATCACTATTTTTTTCCATCACACTGAAACCCAAGAGAAACTCCATTCTGTCTCATTTGTAAGAAGGTTTTGAAGGTTTGTTTGTATTCTCCCCCAAGATAAAATTTTCAAGGTCTTAAAACCAGACTGGAATTCACTCAGAAACAGCCAATTGTTTAGGGGAATGAAAGATGTTATGATGGAATTCAGTTTAAGAAAAATGAAATATTTCTGAAATCATTAAGAATTGACGAGTATATAAAATAATACCTAATGTATATACTACTTTTTATACCAACTGGCTTGGACAACTGGCACGTTATAGTTTTTTAAAAGATACTCAATGAAATACGAATTACTAAGACATTCTTTATAGATCCTGAAATAAAAGAAAAACCGCTAACATCTGAAAAAAGTACTAATGTGAATATATTCAGAAAGGACATGCAGAATCATGTGGTAAGCTTCAGGGTTGTCAAAGTGACATGAAGATATGGAAAATATGTAAAAAAGAAAGAGGAATTAACTTGATGGAAATTCAAAGAATTAAATATCAACCAGTACTAATTTATGCAAAAGAATATCTTTTACAAATTTGAATGTCATCTTTGATGAGATTATGCATTTGGTAAGGATAATTGAGATGAAACATATTACTTTGAGCATGCAAATTAGGTATTACAATGCCTAAAATGACCTCACGTGGTGATTTACAACACCTGCCTAATATAACACTGCAGATGGGTTTAGGTGGTGTGTAAATACTTGGTCCAAGAGAGCTGTATAAGAGCTGTATAAATTGCTACCAAAGGGTACAGGAAGACGGGATCTCTAAGTCAGTCTGACAGGTGTTTTTTTTTGTTTCTGAAAGACCCTTGTTTCCCTCTCTTTTCTTTCTTACCTTTTGCTGTTTCAAGTCATTCCCTTCTGCAGCTTGTGGTTCTTATCTGACCCCTGGTGAGCTAACTCAGCTTGTAAACTCTATTTGAATTTATTCATTATTTTACTGGGCTAATTTTCTTCTTATTTAATGAGTGGAATTGGCTCATCAAGAACTCAGACAAATGTCAGAACCTGCATATGGAACACAGTTGGAGCATGTGGACAGGAGCCAGCTAGGGGAGACAGAAAGATAGGAAAGTCAGAATGCCTTCTTTTGGCAAGAGAGAGCTGCTGAGTCAGCCCTGGCCAACCCATGTAGCTGTATTCTGCATCTACTTCTCCCTAACACCCTCAGTAGTCTGATGCCTCCATTTGGAACAAAAAGTTCACTTGATGCATGATATGAAGCATCTCCAAAGAAGTCCCATCACCAGTTCAGTTCCGAGCTTCTACCTATTCTCCATCATGACTGAGAAAATGAGAAGGAAGTCTAAAATCTACCCTGGAAATCTTGCTAAGAGATCAGTCTTAGATGATGAAAATATTATTTAGTCACTAGGATCATACCTAGAAAACAGGAGGCAGGAAGATCTTGTTGATCACATTTATTATTTTAGAAAATAACAAGATGAAACATGGCTCTGTGTTTAAAATAAAATTAAAAAAAAAAAAAAAAAAAAAAAAAAAAAAAAAAAGAATTAATAACTGTATCCCAGAAGAAAGAAATGGAAGTGTTAGTTTGTGATCCACTGGTCTTGAAAAGCAGGCTGAGTGACTGTCTTTCTCTCACGTGCCTGAACTCTGACCAAGTCCATACTGGGTATTCAAATGGGCATATAAATGAAAAGTATGTTTTGCTGCAATCAAAGAATAGCTTTTGGGCCCAAAGAGTCGTGGTAAATGGAGTCAAGTCCAGTTGGAGGCCAGTCACTAGTGGCGTCCCCCAGGGCTCGGTGCTGGGGCCGGTCCTCTTTAATATCTTCATCGATGATCTGGACGAGGGCATCGAGTGCACCCTCAGTAAGTTCGCAGATGACACCAAGTTAGGTGCGTGTGTCGATCTGCTCGAGGGTAGGAAGGCTCTGCAGGAGGATCTGGATAGGATGCACCGATGGGCTGAGGTCAACTGCATGAAGTTCAACAAGGCCAAGTGCCGGGTCCTGCACCTGGGGCACAATAACCCCAAGCAGAGCTACAGACTGGGAGAGGAATGGTTGGAGAGCTGCCAGGCAGAGAAGGACCTGGGAGTGATGGTGGATAGTCAGCTGAATATGAGCCAGCAGTGTGTTCAGGTGGCCAAGAAGGCCAACGGCATCCTGGCTTGTATCAGGAACAGCGTGACCAGCAGGGCTAGGGAGGTGATCGTCCCCCTGTACTCAGCTCTGGTGAGGCCGCACCTCGAGTACTGTGTTCAGTTTTGGGCCCCTCGCTACAAGAAGGACATGGAGGTGCTTGAGCGGGTGCAGAGAAGGGCGACGAAGCTGGTGAGGGGCCTGGAGAACAAGTCCTACGAGGAGCGGCTGAGGGAGCTGGGCTTGTTCAGCCTGGAGAAGAGGAGGCTCAGGGGCGACCTTATCGCTCTTTATAGGTACCTCAAGGGAGGCTGTAGCGAGGTGGGGGTTGGCCTGTTCTCCCACGTGCCTGGTGACAGGATGAGGGGGAATGGGCTTAAGTTGAGCCAGGGGAGTTTTAGGTTAGATGTTAGGAAGAACTTCTTCACTGAAAGGGTTGTGAGGCATTGGAACAGGCTGCCCAGGGAAGTGGTGGAGTCACCATCCCTGGAAGTCTTCAAAAGACATTTAGATGTAGAGCTTAGGGATATGGTTTAGTGGGGACTGCTAGCGTTAGGTCAGAGGTTGGACTCGATGATCTTGAGGTCTCTTCCAACCTAGAAATTCTGTGTGATTCTGTGATTCCAAGAAAATCAATAAAACACTGAAGATCAAACTGGACATCAGAAAAAAAAATACTTACTGGCAATGTTTTGCTCTATGAAAGTATTTCTAGTAGGATTCTGTAAGAATCTATATTAGGACTGAGACAATTCAGTGTTTCCATAGTGATGTAGAAGTAAACATGATATAGCTGCCAAAAAATGTGTAATTATTGGCAGAATGATAGATAATGATAGTGACAAGGAAATCCTGAAGAACAATCTGACAAGCAGGGTCCATTCAAAGAAAAACGCCTACAGATATTTGCATCTATCTATCTAGCTTCATACATGAAAGTAAGGAACATTACAGAATTAGGGATTGCATCCTGATAAACCACTAACCTTAAAATTATATAGTGTTGCATTGTAATAAGAACCAAATATAAAGTCCTAGTAGGTTTTTGGTGAGGAAGGACATTTGTAACTTGGAGGAGCAGCAAGTGATTGATGCTAAACCTTTACATGACATTAGGGAGCCACATAGTCTTGTTTGGCCTTGTTTTAATTTTTTTTTTTTTTGTTAAAAAAGAAAATGGACACAATGTAGTCAAAACTACAATGATTATTTAAACGCTATAAAAACAGATTTATTTTCCTATCTAAAGATCTTTAAGTGTGTCTTTTCTCTAAGTCCACACATACACGCATCCAGCAGAAGTTTGCTTGCCATGAGAAAAAGGTTGTGACTGCAGGACACAACTCCTTGAACAGTGGGAAATCTACTCTTACCAAGAAAATATTACTTTGTTTCCAACTGAAGGTAATTTCCTCCAGAGGTGAGATAGTTTTTTTTCATAGGACATCTTCCCAGGTTAATTTGTGCATGGCTATCCTATCTATTAACTCCATGCTCTTCCTTGGAGCAACTCCACATGCACAGCCACAGCCTGAAGGCAGGTTGAGAGGTGACTTGATAAGTACCTTCAGGAGCAGGAAATTGGAGGTTGTAAATGACTCTTTAATCTAGCAGAGAAAGCTGCAAAGCTTGCCAAACTAAGCCAAATCCAAACTGTAAGGTAGGTATCTGCTACCTGCCTCTTGATGTCTTCATGTCAAATATAGATGCCTTTGTGGTATTCAAACAACAGAAATTTCTTCCAATTCAGGCAAAGTTAAATGGTTTCTAATATACATGTATATGTCAGAGTACCTGAGCTGAGGGTTTTATCTGCTTTCATCTTCAAGACTGTCTGAGTAAAAGAACATTAAGGGGTTATGACATGGCTAATATATATATATACACATATATATATTTGTAATTTATTTACCTTATGCATTTGTAACATATATATATTACATATATATGATGCAATGATATACATGTATATATTAGTATAAATTATTCCAGAGCTTATTAAATATTAATCTTAAGTTCAGTTGTTTCTGATTTAGGTTTTTGCTTTACATAATGGTCCAATTTGTGGGATTTCATGTTTCCCCAGAGAAGCTAATGAAGATAAGGGGATCACAACATTTTGCAGGACTAAATATGTTTTCCTTCTCTTTGTAATGCATGTGGCACATGAGTAAATGCCAACTTCAGTCATTTTTCCAATAAAAACAAAGTATTAACACCTGTTCTCATAAAAGCAGTAACGAAACTAATATTTGCATCCTCTGAGATTATAATCCAATTTAAGAACAGAGAAAATATTTTAAAAAGAATCCAGATGCGTGGCTAGTCACATAATTCATATGAGAATTCCCCAAAATATTTTTTTTGCAAAAAAGGGTGAACGAAGAGTCAATAAAAAATTAGAGAACAGCAAATATATACTCATTCAAACATTTATGCTTGACACTTTCAGGATTCATAAGCATTTTGATAAAACATCTGGCTCACTAAATACTCAAATAACATGACCCCTCTAGAAGCAGTGGGTTGATTAACTGTGTTTATTTATGAAAATGTTCTTGACTAAGGTTGTTGTTTTGTGCGTGTTTGTGTGTAGTTGTTTTTTCTTTTTCCTAAACTCAAGCATCTCTAAAGCAAGAATGTAAAGCAAGATCTTAATTAAAACATGATGGTAAGATCAAATGGTTTTAATTAGAGTAGGGTAATATGCTATGTGTAGTGGAAGTGATTTACAATGTGGCTAGTTTGATCTAGACATCTTTCAAATTGAACCTTCCATCTTTTTTCTCTAAAATTTACCCAAATCCTGATGAAATTTTAAAGCAATTGAGAGTCTTGAGATCTGAAAATCAGTAGTGCATGTCACTGAATGTGTGTGCTTAACAAAGTGCTTAAATGTGATTTTAAGAAGAAATTTCTTTAGAGTTGATCAATTAAATGTGTTTTTCTCAGATGTCCAGTGAAATAACAGGTATGTGAAAACAGTTATTTACTGCTTCAATTAAACTGTGATTTGATATTCAAAAGCACAGGTAATCATCAGGAAATCATTACCTATAGAGACACCTCCAAGAAGTCATGGAGTGACTTGGGTGATTTTTGTTAGTTTGTTTAACTTGTGTTGTGTTTTTTTTTTTTTTCAGTTGTCTGGTTTTGTTATTGTTGTTTGTTTTTTTTTCTTCTTTTGTACTTGTCTGAGTCATTTTAAAAAGATTAATAATTTGATCCTTCTTGATTACAATGTGTAATTGAAACACATATCAATTAAAACAGAGCAGCATAAAACCACAGAGTGTTAGAAGCTTACATAGAGGGCATCATTTACTGCCTTTTTGATGATCTATAAGACTTTGCCATATATCAATTATAAATAACTCATTGGAAAGTAGATAAAAGTGGAATTTATTAAATTG